>NC_069136.1:51992728-52299514 GCF_026914265.1 Mya arenaria | reverse complement strand
GACCTACCAGTGGTACCAGACCTTACATCCAGCAAGTCGATGGTCGTCATTTGGTGGTCACTAGGTAGTCACTTGAACTCAAGTTATCTCCCTTGACTACACAGCCCCATAACAAATTATGAGCCCTGTATCTCCATTCTTAGGTCTGACTCTGCCCCTACCAGACCTACCGGTGGTACCAGACCTTGCATCCAGTCAGTCGACAGTCGTCACTCCACAGTCACTGGGCCAGAAGTCATCTCCATTGGCCACTCAGGTCATGAACAAGTGGTTTATGCAGCCCGACCTCACATGGACCAGAAGTAACCGTACAAAATACTCATCTGATGGTAATTGAACTAGATTAATTATGAATTGCTTAACATCATTGCTAAATATTCTAAAAATAAATATTTCTACAATACAAATTGTACTTGAGTAAAACTAAAAAAAAAGTAAATTTAACTCAAGAGCAATTTTTACTCTCAAATTATTATTCTATCAAATATTAACCAAATAGCTAAATCAACACAATCAATGAGGAATGGGCTTTTAAAAAGGGGTAAAATATAAAATATTGAATCATATAAAGCTGTAATAAGATTGAGACTGTGAATGAGATTTGACTTAATTATTTTTGTGATATACAGGCCTTGCAACTTGTCAGAGTTTGTTTGACAGAGATGGTCAAAATAGTACATTGGATTATACAACCATTTGCGATTATTTTTCGAAGAAATATAATGATCCATTTATTAGTCAAACAGATGGTTGAATGCCAACCGGCGCCATTTTCTTTGCCAAAATACTACAGCATCTTCAGATAAATACTACCTTTACTGTAAGTTTTAGCTGTCAAAGTTTTCCAACCTTATGATCTTGGTGTTCGAGATATTTGTTGCTTGCAAAAGTTAAGTGATGAAAACATTTCTATTTGCAGGCAATACCAAGAAAGTTACAACATTTGACATGAGCAGTTACTCTGTGTTCTTGGTGGGCATGGTGATAATTGACCTTCTTTGGCTCACACATCGAATGGTGAAGGCATGTGGCATCGGTAAACTCATTCTGTATGGATACCCGGTGTATGTGGACGCCAGGGACAAGAAAGGTAAGAGTAGAAGACGTTTGGCGCATATAGCGAATATCTGACCTTTTCTAAATAGTTTTGCAACAAAAATATGTGTAATGAAATAATACAATTAAACTTTGCAGATTTTTAATTACTTCAATTGATTTAAAATCTACCAAAAAAATGTTGAGATGTCTCTGAGAATCTAGTTTAGAAAAAAAAGTTTTATGCAAGTTTTAGATAAATGTATTAATAATAATATGAGCTAAACAAAATCATTTTATTTCAGATGAGAAGAAGATCAATAGCAAATCTTTGATGAAGATAATTAGAGGCATGATGAGGAAGGTGAGGGATTGGGAGCACAGTTTAACTTCAGTCATTAAAATTAATTTGATAAAACTCAATAAAACTCAATGGAGAACTCGTGTAATCTTATGTCCATGTTTAATCTGTCAACATTCAATGCGTTCGAATTTGGACTTGCATGCTCTCAAAATGCAAGTGAATTGTAGTTTAGTTAATATAAAGTAAAAAACTTGCTTAAGTTGATAATTAATAATAAATGGTACACTTAATTCTGAATAAGATTATCATCTTAACAATTAAGTATTGAGATCCTTCTGTAACATGACCCGAGCGTTCACAATTTGACTTATGTTTGTAAGACTTCATCATAATGTTTATCTCTTAAAATCTTGAAGAATATCAACTGCTTCTCTGATAAGTTCATTATGGCATTTTTCTTTCAGATGGTGAACACCATGTTTATTCCAAAGCTGATCGGAGCGCTGTTTGTGATACTGATGGTGTACTTTGTGTCGCTGTGTGCGTACAAGTTTGTCAACAGAAAGACATTCGGAATGCTGGGATACCATAATGATATGGTAGGTTGAACTTCTATGAATAAGGTGTCATTAAATGACTTAATATTAAAAACAATGCAAGACCCCAAATGAAAGAATGAAATTGTAGTTTATTGATTATATATTACAGTATTGCAATTAAGTAATTAAATGCTTTTTACCACTTGTGCTTTTGTTATTTCAATATATTTTATCATTCACTAAAACTTGTCAAACAAATATGGTGGCTGCCAATAATGAATAATGACATATTTTCACTGCATCCCATGGTATTTAGTTCTTTCTCGCAATTATTCTCGTATTTTTTGTCTGTGTCTTATCTATGCTAGTGTCCTATACACAGTGATTTATGGTCACCACTCTCATTGGCCGGATGTTACGTGAGAATCTGGTCTTGTGATTTGGGGGAGAGGAATTCAACTTGTCCAGTTTGGTGACCACTGACCAAACACATACGGCCAGGCCATTTATAAATAAATTTAGTGATATAAACATGCATATATTATGTGATATGTGTTTTTTCCAGGAGAATATCATGAAGATAAACCAGGCTGTCATAAATTCTCGTATAAACTCACACGCTGAGCGAATCAACAACCTGGAATTCAAAATGTACGAAGAAGTAATGAACGTCAACATCCAAAACCACCAATATGTCCTTAACCTCATTGAAACCCAGTGGAGTGGCATAGAAAGAGCGCATACGAAGATGTACTGTGATTACCTGAGGAGGATAGACGTAACAGCCAGTTGCCATGGTGATTCAGGGGAGGCAACTCTCACAGAAGTGAGGCCTGACAGGTGCTCCTTTGCCCCTGTGCTGCCCAATCTGTATAAAAGGTTTGTTTTTATGTTTTATCACTATCCATTGATTAATTGTCAATATTGATTTCACAATTTCTTGTCTGCACTAATTTGTTTTAGCTGAATTGTGACGAAAGGTCCAGACATGTGAAACTCTACCGGCAGTAGACAAAATCTACCGCTTTTAAGACGCTTCTGCCGGTCTACTATTGTTCCTACAAAATCTACTGCTTATGTTAATATCTACCACTTTGAAAAAAAAAATGCCTAAACTAGTATTTTACCTTCTTTTCAGAAGACTCTATCAAGGCTTATAGAACCTACTCACATCATTGGTTTTTCATTAGAGATTCCATAACCAGCAAAATACTTGCTTTTTCAGTAATCTATAATATTACTTTTACTGAATCTTAATTCTTTTCTTATAATCAGAAATGCTACGGAAGCTGTAAAGGTTGCCGGTGCTCAGCTAGATGGTTTCCTGTTCAACATTCGGAAACTGGTATCTGACACGTGCTACGTGATCATCATCTATCTGTCAGCAGTTGTTATTAAGGAGCTGCTCAGCACAGTACTGTGGATATATGTGAAAAGGTAACTTATTGTCACAAATCAAAGAATCAAAACCTTGACGCGATATTTAATGAAGGAGCAACAGAAACAGTGCAATGTTAACAATGTTTATGTTCATATAAAAAAAGATAGGCAAAGGGATTAGGCCATGAGTTTTTCCAAAATCAGAAACAGCCATTTCCCGGTAAAGAATAATGAAAAAAATAATAAAGAATTATTATAGCATCAAGATCTAGTGTTAAAATCCCTTGAGTTTGATTTCTTTTTATTTGACATTCAAAGGTCAGTGTCAAGCAATATTTCAATGGTTAAAATCAATTGATAAAGAGTAGCATAATATGTTTCCATATATTTATTGCATAATCTTACAGTTATTAAATAGAAATTCTACATTAATAATATCTGTGATGTGTTTCCGGTCTGGATAGAAATATCTGACTCCAGGGCACCTGTGTTACCAGGTAATGAGGCTTGCCACACACTGGACCGGACACACATGATTGATCTTTTTCTAACACATGATAAAGAATGAAAAAAAAATGAAATAAAAAACTTTCAGGTCAGGGTTCATGAGCCTGCGGATCATCTACGAGACTGACGAAGCCCCTGGATCAGCCGACAGTTCTACGACTTACCATGACAACACCAGACACGGGGTTATAACAAGGCTGACGTAGGAGCTTGGTTCCCCCAGATCAGCTGACAGTTCTACAGCAAAATATGACAACAGCGGACACAGGGCAATTACAAGGCTTACATTTGACCTTGGTTGAATCATACGAGACTATGTTGGTGTTATTTCAAGATTTAAATCAGTGCTTGATTGTTTAGTAGGGAGAATCACTAGATGTGTTGTGATTAGAGCTCTTAAAGAATCAAATGAAATATGTTGTTGCTGTAGTTAAATACCAGTAGGGAATGGAAACAGTCATGTTTAGTGTTCTACAGCTTTTTGTTGACAATACCAATTGCAGTGTTGTTACGATAGGTACATGAAATGTTGTGTTCACTTTAATGACATGCAAAAAAACATTCAACCAGCAGCTGTAGATTTACAGATATGCAGCTAATACTTCAGTAAGCATGTAAAACTGGACAATATATTGCTTATTAGTCTGCATCTCTGAAGTGGTGGAGGGAAATTGAAAAGAACAATCTTTGCTATAAAGGATCCAGTGGAATTAGTCTCATAGTAAAAGGATACTTGAAATAGTTATGAGGATAAGAATTATTGTGATGATGCCGTCACTGCGTTGGAAAGATGTGTTAAAGTGTGTAAAAAAACATAAGTGAATTGCATTTTAAGTGTGCTTAATATTTTTAATTGAGATTTTAAGCTGAAAATCAGACAGTGTCTGTACCATTTTCCTGAATGTGTGCAATACTGATGCTGAATTTTTTTGACACTGTAGATTGTACATTGATTTAAAATGCATTCATGTACAACTACAAATACTGATATGATGTGTTAAAGATGAACTTTTTTGATGAAAGTTTGTGTTGATGTTATCTATGAAATATGTTTTTTTTTATTCTGTTTTTACTTTGATTTTATATCACTAAAGTTTTTTTTGTTTAACAGCACCTTTGTAAAGTCTGATCTCATTGCTGTTTTGTTTATACTTATGTTTCATTTCAATGAACAAAATTTCTGGGGCCGATTTCTTTAAACTATTACAGTCTGTTATAGCAGGATTAAGCTGAGCTCATTATTTTTCTTCTCCTAAAACTTGTGTAATATTTACTTCTTTAAAAGATTTTAGAAATTTTATAGAAGTTATTCGTCTGATGATCTGGATACAATCATTTTTATTTAATAATAACAAGTTTAGATAAGAAATTATGCTTATCAAAATAAGCTATCTAAACCTCTTGAACTTAATAAAAAGTGGGGGTGGGGGGGGGCGTGTATCAATCAACGAGCATACCAAATTGCCCAAGATCAAGAATTTCAGTTAAATCTTGTAATTTCAAATTAACTAAGTTTTAACTGATAGGAGTAACTATTTTTTTGGATACACAGAAATATTAATTCGAAAAAACGATCATACTATACCATTAATAAGATGGCCACATACTCATAGTGAACTACTTGGCTATCTTGAAACAACAAAACACTCGTTAGAAGTTGACTGACCCAGCAATAATAATTTAATGCTGAATTTTTTACATAACAGCTTTTTGTAAATACGTTCATAGCTTTATATTTTGTTTGGTGCATCAATATTTTCATTTCACTATCTTGTAAATAATGTCCCTGTTTTGTTGTAATGTTATTGTATAGTTTATATAACACAAGTAGATGTTTTGCTATATGTAAAGTCTGTTTATTGAAATATATTATAAATCATATTTGAATATGTTAACAAATTTGATTGTTTATACATGTATTGTGCAAACACATCTTTAAAATGAAAGTTAGTTATCCACAATTTGATAATAACTGTTTTCAATAAAATTAATTTAACACACTTAAATGAATTTTGAATGAATAAAGAGTTGAAAACTAAATATATTTGTTTCCATTTGTTGAGAACTAATTACACAGCATAATGATTAAGACTTATCTTGGCAAAATAATGCCTCGATTGCTACAGTCAGGTCTTGAAGTAAACATTTTATACTCCCAATATATGTTAGATACTGTCCATACAATATATGTTACTCGGTAAACATAAGGTTTAAGTTAAAACAATAATCTACATGTAGGTCAATATCACTTCCCCAGGTAAATCAATCAACCCATTGAACTCACTTATAAGGTAAAAATTGTATAGTATTCACAGTAAAAGTGAATGTCAACAACTGACATCCACAAATCAATATAAGTCAAGGTCAGCAACTAATATACGCAATATAGAATATAGGTAAAGGTTACCTCCACTACCATCAATATAGGTCAAGATCAACAACTAATATCCCCAACATAGAATATAGGTAAAGATTACCTACACTACCATCAATATAGGTCAAGGTCAACAACTAATATCCCCAACATAGAATATAGGTAAAGGTTACCTACAGTACCATCAATATAAGTCAAGGTCAACAACTAATATCTGCAATATAGAATATAGGTAAAGGTTACCTACACTACCATCAATAAAGGTCAAGGTCAACAACTAATATCCCCAACATAGAATATATAGGTAAAGGTTACCTATCCCTAACATAGAATATAGGTAACGGTTACCTATCCCCAACATAGAATATAGGTCAAGGTTACCTACAATTTTCACAATATAGGTCAAGGTCAACAACTAATATCCCCAACATAGAATATATAGGTAAAGGTTACCTATCCCTAACATAGAATATAGGTAACGGTTACCTATCCCCTACATAGAATATAGGTAAAGGTTACCTACAATATTCACAATATAGGTCAAGGTCAACAACTAATATCCCCAACATAGAATATATAGGTAAAGGTTACCTATCCCTAACATAGAATATATAGGTAAAGGTTACCTATCCCTATAGAATATAGGTAACGGTTACCTATCCCCAAAACAGAATATAGGTAAAGGTTACCTACAAAACCAACAATATAGGTCAAGGTCAACAACTAATATCCCCAACATAGAATATATAGGTAAAGGTTACCTATCCCTAACATAGAATATAGGTAACGGTTACCTATCCCCAACATAGAATATAGGTAAAGGTTACCTACAATATTCACAATATAGGTCAAGGTCAACAACTAATATCCCGAACATAGAATATATAGGTAAAGGTTACCTATCCCTAACATAGAATATAAAGGTAAAGGTTACCTATCCCCAACATAGAATATATAGGTAAAGGTTACCTATCCCTAACATAGAATATAAAGGTAAAGGTTACCTTTCCCCAACATAGAATATATAGGTAAAGGTTACCTATCCCTAACATAGAATATAGGTAACGGTTACCTATCCCCAAAACAGAATATAGGTCAAGGTTACCTACAATATTCACAATATAGGTCAAGGTCAACAAGTGTGGTATCTGAAGTGCTTAGCTATTAAAAATCATCCATCTTAACATCGATTAATGTATTAGTGAAATCAAATGTTGAAGGAGGGAGACCTGGACCATTCGAAACTGTTTTGGCTCGAGGTGCATAATATATGTAAAACTATCACACTAATTACTCAAATATAAAATAATGTAAAATTTAATTCAATATTTTATTGAGTATCACAATTTTCATTCAAACTGCAACTGATAACAAAATATAACATTTATATCAACACCTTAAAGAAAAAAAAAATTGTCCAAAAATTAACAAGAATTTCAGATTAATAAGCGTCAATTGAGCACAAAATAACATCATACAAATAAAGGCAATTATGGTATATAAATTACTACAAAAATGTACAACATTTCACAGATCACTGTCCTGGAATAAAACAGGGGTTCTAACAGCTGATATTTTTCTAGCCATGATTTAATCAGGGTCTGTTTGACTAGAGGGATTCATGCCAAAAGCAGGGTAAAAGGGGCTTTGACCCCTTTTCAAATTGTTTTTGGGGCCTTATTCAATTAGAATCTTTGTAAAACAAGAGCCGTTGTAAGACAGCGCACTCGACTACGCCGCTTTGACTTAGAATACAATAACGATGTAATAATACCAAGTTTGGTCTCTTTATGTCAAACCTAACTAAAATTATTCGATACATAATGTGACTTTGATGCTGCTCTCCCACCAGCCCGCCCAAACAATGACGCAAGTCATTCAAATAACTTGATTTCCCATTATGAAAATGTGGTTAAGAATATACAAATATGCCTTTCAAAGGAAATTTAAAAAAAAAAAATTCAAGGGCCATCATTTGTATTTAGGCTTAAAACGGAGTTATGTTTCTTGTTGTAAGATGGTCGTAAATAATTTTGAATTTTTTTAAGTGCAATGAAGGGTATAGAAGTTATTAAACAATATCCCAACCTGCCCTAAAACTTTAACCTAAGTTCCATAGTCAATCAGGGGCCATAATTTGTATAAAAGATAATATGGAGTTATCTAACCTCATTATGTGATGGCTCTGAACATCTGTGTGAAGTATTAAGTCAATTGAATGAATGGTATTGGAGTTTCAAGTGAAAATCCCAACTTGCCCTAAAACTTTAACCTGCCCTAAAACTTTAACCTAAGTCAATCAGGGGCCATAACATGTATTTAGGATAATATGGAGTTATGTAATCTCATTGTGTGATGGTCCGGCACAACTGTGTGAAGTATGAAGTCAACTGAACAAAGGATATAGAAGTTATTAATAAATATTCCAACTTGCCCTAAAACTTAAACCTAAGTTCCATAGTCAATCAGGGGCCATAATCTGTGTAAAGAATGATATGTAGTTATCTAACCTCATCATGTGATGGCCCTGAACAACTGCGTGAAGTATTAAGTCAGTTGAATGTAGGGTATTGGACTTATAAGTGAAAATCCCAACTTGCCCTAAAACTTTAACCGGACCCGACGCCGGGGCGAGTAGTATAGCCCACCTATTCTTCGAATAGTCAAGCTAAAATTTCAACTTAGTGAAAAACTGCCTTTTTCTAATTTGAAAAAAAACAAACATTGTTTGTATACCAAAAATATGAAAATAAGCAAGAAAATGGTCTAAACAATATAAGTATATGAATTAATCGGAAAGAAAGTATCGGGCAGTTAAAATAATTGATGTCAAAAATTACGAAATTCTCGATGAAAATATTCACTAAGATGCTTATTGAATATGACCCAGGGCCCTGAAGTCATTTATATTTATTTCAAGGTACTTCCTACTTTTTTTGCTGCAAATGTCCGACCAAAATACAATCTTTACACCTGTTTGAAAGTTTGAAGTAAAAAGGTCTCAACCTTGATTTAATAATTTATCCTGAACTTTAGAACCCCATGATTTACAGTAATTATGCATATACATTAAAACATATATAAAGTAATGACAATAATGTAATGTATAACAAAAGTATTTATTCTAACATTGGTAAATTCTGAAACGGTTCTTAACATGAGCATTCCACACAAGTTTCATTAAAATAAGAAGAAATATATTTGAATTATGACCCGTTATGATACTGGTGGGACTTATGCTGGTGGGGTAGATCCTATAGTACATGACCTGTCAAAATGAGCATATAAAAATGTATAATATTATAAACTATGATTTTATCAGTATCATCAAAATAAGTTTAAGAGTTTCAAAAAGAATTCAAACAGTTGTGAAGTCAAGCTCAGCTATCAGTTTAAACCAGCGAATCCCGAATTGGTATCTACTGCCAATGGTTTCATAGTTTAAGAACAAAACAGTTAAACACTCCCAATGTAAGTAAAATGTGGCAAAAAGGAATGTTTTTAAAAAGAATATATGCTTATATATATATATATGTGTATAGTTGCTTTTTAATGATGAATGTTAGCTTCATAACGTTTCAGTCAGCTAATTTCAAAGCAATTACAACTTTAAAAATACATATTTAAGTGATTAATGACTTAAAGGGCAATTACTCAGGTGGTACTGATCCAAAATAGGCAAAACTTGTGTGTGCACAATAACATTATAGTTATAAGCACTAAACATAAGCTCTGTCCATAAGTTCCAAAAGTACAAATTTAAACTTTTTTCAATAATTAAAGGGCAGTAACTCAGGTAGTATTGATCCAATGTAGGAAAAACTTGTGTGTGCCCAATCAAACTATTGTTAAACACACATTATATGAGTTTCATCAATTTCTGTCTTTTCACTTACAAATATACAAATTTAAGCTTTTTTCAATAATTAAAGGGCAGCAACTATAATCTAACTGGTATGGAGGCAAAACTCGAATAATAATAATAATAATAATAATAATAATAATAATAATAATAATAATAATAATTATAATCTGTCTTTAAGTAACAAAGTAAGTTTTTGGCTCTGGACTCAATAACTAAAACTTTTCTAATTACTAAAAGGGCAATAACTCTGGTGATACAGAACTTATGAAAACAAAACTTGCATGTTCAATTCATTTCAAGTAGTTTTATTCAATCTATGCAAGTTTCATAAATAACAGTTCATGAAATACTTTGGCTGTTGACAATCAAAATTCAAGCTTTTTTCATTAAAATATTAATAACTCTTGTATTACATACTTAATTAGCAACTTAAGAATGTTTCATAGACTTTATCTAAAGTGGTGTATCTTTTTTTTAAGCAACTGAGTCTCTTTTTTCTTTAATCTGTAGTTCCAATATTTGAATAGGAAGGAAGCAATATGCAAAAATGTAAAAGTATGTAAAATAAAATAGTATCTTGTTGGGAAAAATTTGAGAAAAGGTGAAAATTCATTTTAGAAAGCCTTTGCAAAACCATTCCATGAGCTGGTACAACACTTATATATAATATTTGGTTGAAAAAGAGACAGACAATAATAGTCATGGAGAAAAAAGAAATGAAAAAATCACTGTGGAAAATGCCTTTATCAAAAAAATAATAGGACTCTCTCTTTTGTATTAATATGTCACCTCATGAATTATTCTATATAGAGAGTTAAAAATATCTTAAATTGCACATAAGTATTGCAATGGAAATGTTATGGAATATTTAATTAAAGTGGACCCTAAGTTATTTTATCTTCCTCCGCCTGTAAAATCTTTCACGGTTGAAACTAAATGTTGAACCAAAGTTGATGATGTCACATTTTCTAGTAATGATGACACTGTCACATTTGAAGATGTCATAGGCAATGTTGATGACATCACTGACGATGTCACATTAAAACTTTTGGTTATATTTTTGGCAACACCAGTAATTCCTTGGGTGATAATTTTTCCCTGCGAAGTACCGGATTGTTCGACAATGATGTCTCTTATTGTGTTGTATACGTCGTAACCCACGGCAAATCCGAAATACACGGGTATGATGTACACCAGGTAATATACTACAGGTGGTAATGGCAGTGGGATTTTCAATCTCCTAAAGGAAGAAAATAGATATTTATTAAAAAATACATTTTATCAAACTAAATAAATCAAGCTTTAGGCCAAAGAAGTATTTAACATGCTTGTACAATAAAAGATACTTCAAACACAAAAATGAGCAACTTGGCTTTAATTCAAACTGCAAAATGCTCTAGATTACCCTGTTAATAGTAACAACAAACCATTGAACAGGTAAAAAGAAATCACTAATTCTAAACGAAATACCCCCCTTCTAAACACTAAAATTATTACAATAAGCAAAAGTGAATTATTTAAACAATTAGCAAACAACCATTACACAGGTAAAAAAGAAATTACTATTTCTAAACGGAATACCCCCCTCCCATCGATCCCCCTTCAAAACAGTAAAACTATTACAATAAGTTAAAGTGAATAATAAAAATATAAGCAAACTACTGTGTGTCTGTACATGTACCTGTTTTCAGAGTTCCTTGACTTGAGCAGCATTAGGAAGACAAACAAGGCCACCTCCAGGTTGATGGTGAAGGACGCAAACTTCTCCAACATGTCAAGGAAACCCTACAATAGAACCGTGGATAATGAATAAGAGGGCATTTTTCAAACTTCATACTAATCAAATCCTTTAATATTCCACAAATATTATTTTCAAATATGGTTTAAATCATTGACAAATAACAAAACATATGTATTATACAGGATAAGACATGGTTGACCATGGCTTTCAGTTGATAATTGCCCCTGTAAAAAATGATCCTCTGGCAATTATTCTTCCCACTCTTTAAAGCCTGGTACTGGTATAACCATTTTTATAAAGCAAATATACCTGTGGATCCATCATGGCTATGAGGAACACAATCCCAAATGTAACCAGAGACAGCACTGAATTGCACATACTGAAAACATGGAAACAATTGTAAACAATATACTTTATGTACATTATGTACTTTATTTAAATATTTTATTTTGTATAGCTGAAAAAATCATGTATGAAATGCTGAAATACGGTACTGTAAAGCAATTAAACAAACTTTTATAGCATGAAAAAATATAATAATTATGAAATTAGTCAAATTCATTTGATATTGCTGTTTGTATATAGCTTGACATTCTTCGTGATAAAAAACACCTTTTTATTTCAAAGTATGGTACATGCCTATATGCTTGACAGAATTCAGAAACTTGAAGCATCAGAAAAGTTTTCATTGATAGTAAAAAAAGGACCAAAATACAGTGAATTCCCAAAAGTACTTGTAGAAACAGCATGCAGATAATACCTAGATCTCAGAGTTATTAGATTTAATTATGTTTTTATTTTGATTACATTAAAAAAAAAAATTCTGGAAAACATACAAGAAGGAACAACATCATGAAGAACACATGAAATAAACTGATTTAAGAACAAAATGTAAATACAATTTACCAGCGTGAAATAAAACTTCAATAAAATTGATTTTTGTTTAAGAAAAAGGGTTAAAATAAACAGCCAATTGTATAAAACTTGTATTAGTTGTGCAAATGTTATCTGAAGGCTAATTTGCACAGTCATTTAAATGATTTGATTGGTTAATATATATTTTTGGATAAATATTGACCAATCACTTAACATTTTGGCTAAGTTTAACCAAAGAATTAACCAGTTTGATACATTTGGCTGCAGTAAACTAACAACAAGCTTTACCTAGCCTATAACACTGAAATAGTTAAGCAATAATTAAATTTATCTTCTTTTGAATTAAAAAAGTCTTTTATGATATAGATACATGGAACATCATATGTGAAACCACAATAAATAGAGGATAATATTTGTTGTGTAAGATGATAATATATGGTCCCTGCAGGATGGGAATTTTACTCGGGATTGGCTGGGGGGTGGGGGGGGGGGCGTGGTTACAAATGACTGGTGCATTAAGTTTATACTAATTCAATTTGACTCAACTGTTGAGACATATATTTAAGCTGTTTTGAATCACATTATAGTCTGTCCCTCTTTTGGGGGGAAAAATACAAGCCAGTCAAGATGACTTACCACTGAGAATTACACCAGGAACATTTGGATGGTGTCTTCAGTTTGTCACGGTAGGTTGACATCGAGTCTTTGGCCCAAAATGAATTCACCCAGCCATTTACTGAAATATAATAAATACTTGATCATCTATGTTTTGGGCTACTGTTGAGGACAATTATGAAATAAATAAGTCCTGTGAACACTAACTATGAATGAGTGATGTGACCTCTATACATAAGTCCTGTGACCACTTAATATGAAAAATAAATGTGAACACTTCCAATAAATAAGTCTTGTAAACACTATACATTAGTCCTATAAACTATGAATATTTAATGTGAAACCTTACTTTGAGCAAGGCATGTGAAAACTGTACATACATCCTATGAACACTTACTATGAATATTTAATGTTAACAGTCACTTACTTTGTGATTATTATGCATTGTTAACTATGCTTATGTTATGTGTATGTTTGAAGTCATTTAGTTTTGTTCTTGTGTTTTTCTATGTAAAAGCAACAACTGAACACTCCTGAATGTAGAAACGAACTCAAAGGAGAAAATAGACGGAAATGTACCGAACGCAATTAACAAGGGGGATGACAAAAACCAACTCCCCAGTTGAATCGATTATGACCAAATACAATCGATTATCGCCGATTTCAGGCCCAACCAATTAATTTTCGATTATAATCGATCATCGGAACATCACTACCTGTAGCACTTACATGTATGGTGAAGAACGGCCCCAATGGTCAGATACGAAACTGTTATGCTCACGACTATAAATAACTCCACAAGAATCGCCACCCACTCAAATGTTGGATAGGTGCGAGATATCACCTGTAATGATATAGCATATAGAGTTTGGTAAGTGGTTACCAAGGTGGAAAAGTGAGTTTTCTCCAGCTACTCCGGTTTGCCCCACAACATAAGACCACACTCTCATGCAACATCGTGCTAATGAGAGTGACTTAGTATAAGCTATCATAGCTTTCTTCATAATCATTGTCAAGTATAATTATTTATTATAATGTTTATACTAAACTAATGAGATGGCGGATATTTCAATAAATGGCGCGGTTTACTGTTAAAACATCCTAGAAAACAATAAGACCCCAGGGAGCCCATACTTTTTCAACTTCTTGTTTTTTTCAGTTAACAAAGGGGCATTACTCTATGAAAATTTTGACAGGATGATGGATTTGAAGATATCAACGATGATGTTAAAAGCGTTGTTAACTTTATCAAAGTTCTGAGCAATTGGCCCAATGTCTTTCTATATTTGCATCAATAAGTTTTTTCAAAATATTACAACATTAACTACAACAATACCAAGAGTATCACAATTCCGATGTTCTTTTCTTGACAAACAAACAAACTAATAAGGTTACAACTTACAGTAGTAAGTGGTATAGTGGAGATTTCTCCATGTTTGGCAGCACTGAAATAGAAATGATCATTGTATAGGTGCATTATGTCTGGAATGCTGTTTTATCTGCTGGAAGTATAAGGAAACCTCTTTATACACCAAAAAATGTTTTTAGCACAAAATTTAAAAATATTTTGTGTGGTCTGTTTAATGCTGGATGCAGATCTGTACAAAAACTCTGAGGCGACTGTTGAGCTTGTATGTTTATTTCAGTTGAACAAGGGGCATAACCCAACAATTATCAAAGCCAGAGTTATGGGCCTTGCTACACATATGCAGACTGTGTCTGGCAACATGTGAACTATTTGTTTCATTTTAATATCTTGAAAAATTCATATTCAAGTCATAATAATAATAATTATAATAATAACAAGAGATGTTTGTCAAACATTATGCCCCCCCTGAGCGCCATGTTGTCAGGATTATATGGACAATTGAATGAAATATGCATGGACCGAAATGACAGCTGATTTGTTGCTGTTTTAAGATTATGACCATTAAAGTGTGAGGATAAAGTGTGTTATGACCGTCATGACCTTTGACTCTATGAACTCAAAATCCAGAGTCATTAGCTGGTCACCAGAAACCTAAATGTCAAGTTTTAGGGCCATGGGTGCAGGCATTGTCAAGTTATCAAAAGACAAGTTTTTTTTCGTTCAAGGTCACTGTGATCTTGACCTTTGACCAGATGACCCCTTAAATCATAAGGGGTCATCTACAAGTCAGATGCAACTCCAAGTCAAGTTTGGAGGCCATGGGTTCAGGCATTGTTGAGTTATCACTCGGATAACCTTTTACCATTCAAGATCACTGTGACCTTGACCTTTGGCTCTATGAATCCTAAAATCAATAATGGTGATCTACTGGTCAGGCTTAACATCCATGTCAAGTTTAATGATCATAGGTTCAGGCATTGTCGAGATATCATTGGGGGAAGATTTGTTAACTTTTTTGCATTAAAGGTTACTGTGACATTGACCTTGGCCTGATGACCCCCAAAGTCGATAGGGGTCATCTACTTGGCAGGCCCAACCTTCATGTCAAGTTTAATGACCATAGGTCCAAGAATTGTCGAGTTTGCTTTCAAGGTCACTGTGACCTTGACCTTTGACCCCTAAAATCAATAGGGGTCATCTACTGGTCAGGCCCAACCTCCATGTCAAGTTTGAGGGCCATGGGTGCAGGCATTGTTGAGTTATATGGTCTCTTGCAACTCTACCAAATTTCATTGGAATTTTTTAAATGATGGCTTATTTTTTTTGCATGATGCTGCCGCCACCATCGCCAGTGGACACACTTTTCCTTGGATTTACAGACAAGCTAAATAATTGAACTGATCTTCGTTATTTTTTTATATGTTTTACTCTCGTACTCAGGACATCACAATTATATTTAAGCATTGTAAGTTTTCTCACCTTTCCAAGGACACATCATTGTAGCAGGTGGTTGTGTTACCACCTTCACAGGTATACTTCTCTAGCTGGGGCACGATATCCAGTACAGCCCAACTCCTGGAAACAATATACATCTGTTTTAACAAAAAATAATTTTGTAGTGTGTTTGGCTCAAATATAATGCAACACATTTTTTTCTGCTAATCAAGGGATGTATTACAACAAATATCTAAGCCAGGGTTATGGGCCTTGCTTTACATACATGACATGTATGTTCATTGTTGACAGAAATAAGTCTACCATTGTTTTGAAGAAGTGGGTACAGAAAAAATCAACACAATCATAATTTTTTGTAGAGGTACACAAAATCCCCCCCTCCCCCCAACTCTAAGGATAAGGGTAAAAATGATCATGAATACGACCCCAGATTTATTTTTTACACCGAAACATTTTTGGTCCAACATTCTCACATAAATGATAGCAAATCATACAAACATTAATTTGGTACGCAAAGTTGCTAACTATGGTGTTTAACTTTATATCGATCCTTTTTTCTTCAAATTTAAACAGACAAGCTAGCTGGCCCCAGTTTCACAACAATTCTCTTATCATAGTTTACTTTTTTAACCAAAATGCTTTTAAGTTATTAACTATGTTTACATGTAAAATATTTGAGTAAAAATTCACATTATTGTTAATTTCCTTGCTATTAAAACAGTTTTATTAAACTAAAGACCCAAAATCAATAACAACACTGCTCATGAGGGAGTATATTGAAAAGCATTACTTAAGCATTTTCAAAAAATTGGGGCTTCACTGCTAAAAATTGAACTTTATATTTTATTACCTTTGATCATGATTACATTGTTTTGTGAAGGTATGATACAGCATTGTACATACATCTTTATTGTAAGTTTTCTAATCAAAATATTCAAACCATCATAATCTTTTATTATTTTCTTATGTGAAGCACTTCAGATATAGATTCAAGCCATACTGATCCATGATCAGGCAATTGTGAAAAGCTAAAAAGCTAATTGTCAAACTGTCAAAATTAGATGAGCACTGACTCAATTATATCATTTGACTAATTGGCACATAAAGGGATTACTTAATCCCTGATTGAAAGATTAAGGGGTTGTATGAAAAGTGTGAAAGTTAATTTCTCAATCATTTGAGCTCTGATACACTAATCATCATTTAACTTATTTGGCTTTACAGTCTTCAGCCAATCAAATGGCAGCTGGAAGTCTTTTTGACCAATCAGATTATAGAATGACATGTCAGAGTGCAATGAAGGGGGAGTTTATCTTTTACATCCAATCAAATAACTTCTAGTTAAAATGTATTCAGGTGTTATATTTCTCACCAAAGTTGTCAAATATCTCAATACTGACTCAAACATATACCAACATTTATCCTAGACAGAGTGAAAATAGAGTTAAAATTGAGGAAAAGAAAGTGTGTACAATTTTAGAAAGTAATTCAACTATCTGTGACTCAAATGAACACTTATTGTTACTCATAATGGAAAACTCAATGAGCTTTGAAATTGACTCTGAAAATAGTGTCACTATTCGCTTGAACAAATCTGGTAGACTTTCATTGTCAGATATAACAGCAGCAACGATTGGAGAATTTAGTGAGAATGACATTGCTGATTCTGATAAATGGATGGCTGACAATTTGCAAAGTGAGGGATGTTCTAATCAGTGGGCTGGACATGAGAACGACCATGCATCTTCTAAAGCATGGGCTGGAATTGAGAGCAACAATGTCTTACGGCCATGGGAGGACCACAGAAATAGAAATATTAGTCCAGCTAATGTAAGTTGAATGTCTACAATGTAAAAAAACTAAAATGATTTATGCTTTATTTATGTTAAAAGTAAAATCTATATGATGTAATACTTTATTAATAATAAATGTCATGTGTTTCCAGTCCAGATAGAAAAATCTAGAGAAACCTACATCGCCAGGTAAGGAGGCTTGCCGAGTTAAAGGCTACGTCTGAAGTCCAGATTTTTCTAACCAGACCAGACACACATGATTGATATGTTTTCTAGTATGTTAAATTACTTTTTTGTGAAAAAATTACATGGAAAAGCATATTTTTGTACGCTACACCAAAAAGCTTGTGCGATGATGTTTTGTGACGGCAGGACTCGCAGTAATTTTTATTCAGTGCATACGGCAAGAAGTTCCTTTAATATTTTTTAAGGGTTATTTAGTTTTGTTTTCAAGCTATATTTTTTGCAAATTTAATGTTTATGGAAATCATCTATTGAAATATCATAATTATGCTTACATGAAGGGTATTATAAAAGAAATGTATATAGTGGCAGTGCGCGATTTATCTAGTATGGGGGGTTCTAGGGTTTTGCGGCATGGCTTAATTATTTTTCTTCCTAACTTTCATAATCTATAACACCAATATTAAATAAAAAGTTGTTCACAAGGTTCAAATATTATATGCCGATCATAAATGGCTAGCCAGCCTCTGTAAGGAATTCTTATCCAACCTTTACAAAACATTGTTCTACAGTCTTAAAGGGACTGTACACCAGATTGGCACCAAAATTATTTTTTGTCTGTAATGAATCTCATGACAATTATTTAATATAATTATTTACTCTTTGATATCATAATTGTAAAAAAAATACAAAAATGTAAAAAAAGAAGAGTTGGAACCCGGGTTCGAACCGGTGTTGCCAAAATTGCAATCCACTATGCTACGAAGGCTTACTGTAATCAAGTGAAATATTTAAGCTATATACCTAACTTGGTAATATCACGTGATAACATCGACTAGCCAATCACACATAAGGAATGAATTCTACTAGGTAGACATACCTAGTAATCTATTTTAATGGAAAAATACAAAAAATATTGGTGGTACTTCAGTTATTAAGTTTCAATGCATTGTACACATCGATGCCAGTTTTCGACAATTTTTCTCTTTTTTTCGCTATTTCATCATAGGGAGTACAGCCCCTTTAAGGGCATAACAATATAATCAAGTTTCATAACCAACACAACCACAACACAACCACAATTTGTAAGTACAATATTGTGCATCGGGCCTGATGAGATGTTATCAATTTCAGTTACCTCACCAGCAAGTAACACATTCAACCCATTCCCTGATGGCCAAGCGTTTGAGAGACGACCAAGAGTCACATGACCTGAGGAACTATGGGGAAATGGCTAAACGTCAGAGATGTGAACCAGATTCCACTACCCAACCATACACCCAACATAAAGTAAGGAACTCAGAGGAAAGACCTCATGTATATCCTAGTGCATCTGGTCTTAAAACACCTGAACATTCGGACTTCAATTCAGCTATGGGCCATTTCTTGTCATCACTTCAGCAAGCCTCTATGCCAGTTCCAGCAACCCAAGAGAAGACTTCAAACATCAATCCCATTATGCCAAGCCTTTTGCCACCATTGCAGGATTTTTCAAACATTCCTAAGGAGAAACAGACACCTGGGCCTCTCTTTCCTCTTCAAGGGACACCAACTCCATATAATGCTACACAGAGTTATTTCCCCTGGATGCCAGCCCAACCAGGCAGCAGTAATGCACCAAAAGTCCCAGACTTACCGATACCTTCTAAAGTGCAGAATCACGCTGGATCTTCTAATATTAATTTCCATTATCCCATGCCATCTTTTTCTCCACTGCCAGTGCCTATCATGCACGAATCAGTTCAACAGTCATCACCAGTATTTTTGCCATCTAACCAAGCAATTCCAAAAGTCACAAGTGCCTTTATGCCTCCTAAGACAAGTGTAAACTCATCTATCAGTCAATTCTACAGCCAGTTACCTTCCATCAGCCCACAGATTTCCAAGGAACAAGAGCTGACAAAATTGAATGCAACAACATTGGACATGAAGAAAGAGCCATCTACCCCTGTTGGCAAGACAACAATGCATGGTTTCAATGACTACGTGAGTCCAGCAATGGATTCCAGATTCTCTGAGTCTCTATCCAATCTTCTCGGTTCCCCGCCTCCTGACAGTCCACTCTCAAAGAATCCTTTCTTTGGCGACCTGCAAAGTCTGTTAAATAATGAGTGTAAAAGAGAAATTGTGCCACAGTCATTGTTTGAAATTAACCCAAAGAAAGAAAGTGCAGAAAAGAAAGAAAATGTATTTTCAAGGGAGAGAAATCTACAAGAAAGGTTTTCAGCCCTTCAGAGTAGCAATGCGGAAGAGGTTCGGCAATTGTCAAGTGTTTTCCGATACCAGTCTGCTTTAATCGAGACAGAGCGTTTCCGGACATTGCACGAGTCCCAATACCCCAGCAGTTATAAAGAATCTGTGAATCAGCTCTATGATGACAAGCTTCACAAAGTAATGGACCGTGTTGAAAGAAGTGTGCAGCTCTTAGAAAACTCAAATAAAGAAAATAAACCCAAAGAAAAAGTGATCAAACCCCGACCTCACCTTAATCGTGAAGCTATAAGAATGATGGAGAACTGGTATAGTCAAAATATCGAGCACCCTTACCCGACAAGTGCAACTATTGAACTGATGGCTCAAACTGGAAATATCGGGGTAGAACAGGTGAAAAAGTGGTTTGCTAATAAGAGGAACAGAAGTCAGAACACTAGATCCCTCACCGAGATTGCCATACAAAAACGGAAACTCGGCCATCTTGTTTCTGGAAACTATAGTTAAATACTTAAAAAATTAAGGGGTAGAAAAATTAGAATTATTTCAGTGCTTACCTAGAACTACTTCAATGCTATGGTGTAACATATAGAATATACATGAACAACTGGCATTTACATTTGATCGTGTAATAATGCTTGCTATGTAAATACACAATATTGTGCTAATATGTATATAGATTATATATCAACTGCATATATGTCTGTTTTTATACTTTTTTGTTTTGATAATAAACAAAGTAATTTTACTGTTTGTGTTCACAAACTTCATACAATGGGTTCTCTCACTAAACTTATCATTATTAAGATATACAACAATTAGAAACTATAAATTTGTAATAAGAGAACATTTTGATAAGAATAATGAAGTTCTTGATACGACAGAAAGGACTATAAGTGCAGTAGGCAAGAGGGTCCGGTGCCCCCTGTTAAGTAATTATGCCTACATCACTATTATCAGGCTAGAGAATACAATTCAAGTACCGGTATAATGATAATAGATCACAAGCATCTTTGAAAACAAGACAATCTGTTGCCTCAAAGCAATCCAATATATATATATATCTTCAAAAATATTCTCAAATGAGTTTAAAAGACCACAACATGAAGATGACAGTGCACATTCATTTTCATCAAATGGCTATGGGGCATTACTCAAACAAAACTGCCAGGAAGAAAACACAAATGTTCATCTGTCATTTTACAGTCAAAATAAGGAACATAACTGAAGAAATAATAAAGTCAGAGTTATGGACCTTGCTATACATGTGTGTATTTTGTGTGTACCAAGTTTCTTTGACTTTTTTATTTTTTAGTTATGGCCAGGGTTAGATTTTGCACAATGAAGCTGACAACAGAATATGACAATACCTTAACTTTTCTTCTTTAAAAAAAAAGTATGAGATAAAATATTTTAGGCAGACGAGATAATGCCTCTAGTATGTTCCAAAGGTTTTTCTAAGATTTGACCTAGTTTTTGACCCCATGTGACCCACTTTTTAAAGTGGTCGAAATATGATCAAGGGGAACATTCAGACCAAGTTTGAACATTTTCTGAACAATGCCTTCCAAGATATGGTACCGGACGGATGGACGGACGGAATGACAGACGGACAACGCCAAAACAATATCCCCCTCCCGAAATCTTCGATTCGGCGGGGAATAATAATTTTTTAAGTTATGGGAATTTCTACACATGAACCCATCATAACTCATGACTGTTAACAGGAAGCAAAGACTGCTTCTTAGTATTTCAATGCAAACATAAAACTTACCAGCCAATATTCAGAATTGCACAGGTAAACAAGCCTAGTACGATGGCAAATCTAAAATTCTGGATCTGTAAAAGATACTCCAGGTTATGATAAAATGTAACATTGAAATGGCTAATAATAATAACTAAAATATGTTACCCGGTATACAGTTTTGAAAATATGTTATGGATACAAATTATGCAAATAAAGAATCAATAATATAATAACAAGAGCTGTCCCAGAAATGGTGCCCTCGAGTATTAAGCTACGCTTATGTTTAAGGAATGCAAACTATGGTGAAACATGCATGGATCACAGTGAAATTAGATAACATGCCAAACCTTTATCAGAATTTTAAATGAATGTCCAAAAAATAAAGGGCCAAATTTGCATTATATGGAATATTATCATACTTGATTGTATAAAGTTGCAATGCAATACATCAAGTAATTGCTGAGTTATTGACTTATATGTGCTTTCATGCAAAACCTTAACCAGAATTTCTAAGTTGAATAATAAAGGACCATTATTTGCATTATATGCAAAATACAGTTGGCTATTCAAGTTTAAGGTAGGATGGTTGAGTACTATTGTATGAAGTCTCAATGCAATACATCATGTTGTTGCTGAGATATTAATCAATGTGTACTTACATCCATGACTTTAACTAGATTTTCTATGTAGAATAATAAAAGCCTATAATTTGCATTTAAAAAAAGTGATATCTAATTCCATGAATTTAGTAGGTTGGATAGTAGGGAACACATATCTAAAGTTTCAATGCAATAAATGATGTATTTGCTGATATAGTGACTTAAAGGTGCAGGTGTGATGTCAACACTGACACTAGGGTGAGTAGTAAAGCTCTCCTTACACTTCATTTAGTTGAGTTAATAACTACAGGGCAAAGCCCAGTCGTCAACAATCCAAATATAAACCCTTTTTAGAGGCACCAAGGTAAGGTCCCAAATGACATTGAAGGAGAGACACAAACAGACAACACATCATTCTTTTAGCTTTGATGAGAAATGGTGAAATTACTATCCTTGAAACTTGTGTTCACTGGATTCCATACAAATATATCTAGGAAAAGAAAATCAAAGTTTCAATGAGCAGAAAATCCTAAACTCCTTTACTTTCCTGCATTCAGTAACAACTAGATTTTTTAGTTTAATATTATTAATATAGTAGGGATGGCAACGAGTAGTAAAATTAATACTCGAGTACTCGGACGATCGTTCGATCGAGTACTCGGGTACTCGATTACTCGGAAAAATTGAATATGTGTTCGCGAAGACAAGATTGTGTATACATGTATCGTTAATGGCGTATATTGTGGGTTGGTCGTATTATTGGTCATTTTCACCTTTAGAGTAAACTTTCATTACGTATTTTAACAAAAAATGATATAAAAAGAAAACAAATGTTGTTTCAGGCTTTTAATTTGTTTTATTCGTTTCATTTTATACAAGTATGCACTGCAGAAATGAACAACAATCAGAATTTCAATGAACAAAAATTAATAGCATACATAAAAAAGCAAACTAAATTCAATACGAAGTTCAGATTTTTAGTTGTTTACTCTACAAATTATTTTTTTTACTGTGTAATTGTTGTTTACCTCATTAATATTCATAATTCTTCATTTGAAATATCAACCAATCAATTGTGATAATCATTTCAAAAATAGTTAAAATACGCCCATTAAGAAATCAATTCTCGTAACGGTCGATACTCTTTCGCTCGTTAGCGTCCATTGTTTGGTGAAAGGTCTCTAATTGGTATACAATAGAATTGTGTAGGTGAAAGTACCGCTTCGCTAATTGACATGAGTGCTAATTTGAAATAGGGGTCCTTTGTTGACAGTTTGCAACTATCACAACAACTGTCAACTAATTGATTGAGGTCAATTGTGAACACAGCGGGGATTAGAGGGACCGTTAATTGTCCTATTGGCAACTAACCAGATCTGATATTTTGTCTGTAAATCGTGTGTTTGGTAATTTTTATAGATTTTTTTATTTTTTTCCAAGTACTCGAGTAGTGATTTGGTACTCGAGTACTCAGACGTTCGATCGAGTACTCGAGTATTCGATACTATATAATATAGTGATAACCTTACCTGATTTTTCAAAGGTTGAATTTTGCTGTATAACATTGGCATCACATTGACAACTCCTCCTGCAAAAGTAACAAGGGCATTGCATGTAAAGCAAGGGGGCAGAGATGCATCAGGAGCATCAGTACGCAATAATGGGCAATAAAATATGATTCCTTTCAACATTACAAATTTTTTGAGACTGTTTCACCAGATGTGGTCTTGAGCTGTTGAAAGGTAAAAAGTGTACATCAATGTATCAGCCAGATGGAGAGTTTCACTGTTGTTAGTTTGTCGGGCATTATATAGTACACAGAAAGAATGTAACCCTGGTTCTTTTAATGTAACAAATTGTCTTTGTTTCATGAGAATATCCTGATATTTCTTTAGTTATGTTCAAGGGAAAGGTTTTTTCAAGACAACAACATTGAGAACTAACACCAAGGCTGTGTCATTTCCTGTACTCTTTTTTGAACAGAAAAGATAATGAAAATGTTTCTTACAAATACACGATTTTACCTAAAGCTACAGTGCCAAATAAAAATAGGTCACCGAAGTAGGTGTAGTTATTGATAATCTTTATATGGACTGAGGCCCCAACATAGAATGAGATGATCACCTGTGTACCGGTAATAACAATATAACTCCACCTACCTAAGGCTACAGTTCCCATGAGGAATGGGGCACCAAAGTAGCTGTAGTCATTGATAATTTCCCTATGGACTGAAGCCCCAACATAAAACGTAACAATCACCTGTGAAATAAAGTACATTTACAGTATGCAGCATTTATTTGAAAGTACAAGATATGATTCATATTTCTTTTAGGTATTCTTCTTGACTGAAATGAGAAAACAACAATGATCAGTCTATACTCCTATAACTTCAATAACAAAATGAGTTTCATAGGATTATACTTTGAAAATCAATCCAGTTATAAGCTGTGAATTAAAGAATATTACATATCCATACATGCCATATCCCCCGGCGGGGGGAAAAATCCCCCGGAATTTCGATCCATCCCCCGGTCTCCCGGCGGGAGATAAAAACCACACTATGTGAGTTATTCTATTCCCTTATTGTCTGAAAGTCATCAAAGCTGATAGAATTAAGCACAATTTTTTTAAAGACTTTGGAGGAAGGTAAATTTCATTTAATTGTCTCGAAAACATATTTATCCAATGACATATTTTGTTCTGCAAGTGCATTACAGTATGACATGACAGTGTATCATAAAAATATGATAAATCATGACCTCAAATAATTCTGTATAATGAGAAAGTTAAGAGGTTTTCAAAGCAAACTATATGTGAAAACATTTTTTCATACGTGCGTCTAAAAATACTTTAAAATTTCGCCAACTTAGACCTAAAAAAAATCCCCCTGAATACAATCAAAATCCCCCTGAATTTTCAGCCTTTTGAACAAATCCCCCTGAATGGTCTCCAGAAAATATGGCATGTATGCATATCACTGTGACCTTGACCATTGACCCAATGACCTCAAAATAAATAAGGGTCATGCACTGGTAATGCCCAACCTCCAAGTCAAATTTTAAGTCCAAAGATCAAGGCATTGTCAAATTATCATTCGGACAAGCTTTTCGCCTTCAACATCACTGTGACCTTGACCTTTTACCCCATGACCTCAAAATCAAAAGCGGTCATCTATTGGCCACGCCCAACCTCCAAGTGAAAATAGGATCGACCTACTTACCTATTGACTGACTGACCGACATGTGCATAGTAATATACTCCCTCCTTTTCGAAGTGGGGGCATAAATATCTTTTCATTATAGCTCAAGATTTAAGTTTGCATGACCCAGTTGTCACCGCTAGTGACATCATGTTTTATGAAAAATGACCATTTGTCTTAAGCTAAAATTACATAATATCATTATACACAAATCTCCACATGTTTTACCAAACTTACCGTTCCAAGGAGTAGACTTCCCTTGAAAAAAGTGAGTACCGACACTATAGGCTGGATAAACTTCAGGGCAAACACAATCGCCAGCGTGAGGACCCACACAAACACTGGGATGATGAAACGGTAGCTGAAACAGTTGTAAGATGAATAGAAAAAAAATCAATGTTTTAATGCTGATAAGCATGACTGTCAAAATAAGAATGCAGAAGATACAATGGGTTGTGATCTCGTAGTTGAAATACTGGCAAGGTTGTTTAAATGTAGATTTACAATCTCATTATTGAATGTATTTATTGTCACAGTTGAATTTGTCTTACACCAAATACTGTAAATGTCCTATTTAGATGTGACAGGCGCATGTCTTTCTAATAATCTAGCATGCTAAATAAGAACTGTTTCTCCACATTCAGCAAATTTCTTAGAATCTGTTAAATTTTATAATCAGTCATGTATACAGTCATGATATCAATTACGTACCGACTATGCAACTTAAATGGTAGCGGAGGCGAAAGCGTGCAACTGAACAGTTAACACTCATAGCTGTATACAACCCCTGGTGGGTAAATAAATAGAATGGTCTACTAAATGCTTGGCTTAAATATATCAATACACAAGTTTCGGCAAAAATATGAAATGTTTTGCTATGTCATCAACCTAGGTGGTGTGTAACATAAATAATGTTGCCAATGTTATTTCTTTCACGGGAATTTTTTTTTTTACACAAAACTTGTTTTCTAAAATCTGACTGATATTCATAGCTCTTAACATTTTACATTACTGGTAATTTTAGATTTAAACTGTTTTTACATGAAAATATTTCAACAATCACTAAATGAGCTAAATTTGATGCTTCATTAAATGAGCTTAATAAGAAACTTAGTATGGTTAATGAAAGCTCTAAAGTCTAGCCCACTTACTCTATACCTATCAGAGCACCGTAGGCCTCACTCCCAGCTAGCGCATAGCTGATCAACAACGCCATACTGTAATACAAAATAGGCTCATATCATAATGTGACTGTTTGGATTAACAGGAAAACAGAAAATCCATTTAAACAAGAGATGTTTGTCAAACATTATGCCCCCCCTGAGCGCCATGTTGTCAGGATTATATGGACAATTGAATGAAATATGCATGGATCGAAATGACAGCTGATTTGTTGCTGTTCAGGCAGTTTTAAGATTATGACCATTAAAGTGTGAGGATAGAGTCTGTTATGACCATGACCTTTGACTCTATGAATGCAAAATCCAGAGTCATCAGCAGGTCACCAGAAACCTAAATGTCAAGTTCGAGGGCCATGGGTGCAGGCATTGTCAAGTTATCACACAGACAAGTTTTTTCCGTTCAAGGTCACTGTGACCTTGACCTTTGACCCAATGACCCCTTAAATCATAAGGGGTCATCTACAAGTCAGATGCGACTCCCAACTTTGAAGGCCATGGGTTCTGGCATTGTTGAGTTATCACTCGGACAACCTTTCACCATTCAAGATCACTGTGACCTTGACCTTTAGCTCTATGAATCCTAAAATCAATAAGGGTGATCTACTGATCAGGCTTAACATCCATGTCAAGTTTAATGATCATAGGTTCAGGCATTGTTGAGATATCAGTGGGAGAAGATTTGTTAACTTTTTTGCGTTAAAGGTTACTGTGACATTGACCTTGGCCTGATGACCCTCATCTACTGGGCAGGCCCAACCTTCATGTCAAGTTTGATGACCATAGGTCCAGGAATTGTCGAGGTCGCTTTCAAGGTCACTGTGACCTTGACCTTTGACCCCTAAAATCAATAGGGGTCATCTTCTGGCCAGGCCCAACCTCCAAGTCAAGTTTGAGAGCCATGGGTGCAGGCATTGTCGAGTTATCACTCGGATAACCTTTTACCATTTCAGGTCACTGTGACCTTGACCTTTAGCCCAATGACCCCTAAAATCAATAGGGACCATCTTCTGGCCAGGCCCAACCTCCAAGTCAAGTTTGAGGGCCATGGGTGCAGGCATTGTTGAGTTATCACTCGGACAACCTTTTACCATTCCAGGTCACTGTGACCTTGACCTTTGGCCAGATGACCCCCAAAAACCATAGGGGTCATCTCCTGGTCAGGCCAATTTTCCAAGTCAAGTTTGAGGGCCATGGGTGCAGGCATTGTTGAATTATTACTCAGACAACCTCTTACCATTCAAGGTGACTGTGACCTTGACCTTTGGCCAGATGACCCCCAAAAACAAAAGGGGTCATGTACTGGTCAGGCCCAATTCCAAGTCAAGTTTGAGGGCCATGGGTGCAGGCATTGTCAAGTTATCACAAGGAAAACCTTTAACCATTCAAGGTGACTGTGACCTTGACCTTTGGCCCAATGACCCCCAAAAACAATAGGGGTCTTCTACTGGTCTGGCCCAACCTCCAATTCAATTATGAGGGCAGTGGGTGCAGGCATTGTCACATTATCACTCGGACAACCTTTTACCATTTAAGGTGACTGTGACCTTGACCTTTGGCCCGATGACCCCCAAAAACAATAGGGGTCATCTACTGGTCAGGCCCAACCTCCAGTTCAATTATGATGGCCATGGGTGCCGGCATTGTTGAGTTATCACTCGGACAACCTTTTACCATTCAAGGTCACTGTGAACTTGACCTTTGACCCGATGAGCCCCAAAAACAATAGGGGTCAGCTACTGGTCAGGCCCAACCTCCAAGTCAAGTTTGAGGGACATGGGTGCAGGCATTGTCAAATTATCACTCGGACGACCTTTTACCATTCAAGGTCACTCTGACCTTGACCTTTGGCCTGATGACCCCCCAAAACAATAGGGGTCATCTACTGGTCAGGCCCAACCTCCATGTCAAGTTTGAGGGCCATGGGTGCAGGCATTGTTGAGTTATCACTCGGACAAGCTTTAAAATTATTATACCATTAAAGGTCACTGTGACCTTGACCTTTCACCCGATGACCCCCAAAATCAATAGGGGTCATCTACTGATCAGGCCCAACCTTCATGTGAAGTTTGATGACCATACGTCCAGGAATTCTTGAGTTATCACTCGGACAAGCTTTGGTCTATCGACGGACAGACTGACCGACAAACTGACTGACCGACCGACCGACATGCCTGTGCAAAGCAATATACCCCTCTTCTTCGAAGGGGGGCATAAAAATAAAACATGCCTTTAATATAAGATTTATTCACAGTAATTTGAGTAAAGTCGGACTGAAAGTAAACTGATATATGACAATTTTTAACTTTTAGTTGTATAAAACAAGTATTAAGCTGAATACAATAAACTACAATATTTGTGGGTTTATTGCAACATGGTCGTAATTCAGTTAAAATTAGAAGGTGATACAACAGTTTTACGCTAAGCCTTTGAAATGTAGACCTTTTGAGCTGAATCATGGCAAACATGAGCACAAAATGCCATTAAACATACATTATAAAATCATGGTACTGAACATTAAGAATGTTAAAGAACCAAGAGGTCTCTTTGCAAAGAGGTAGGGTATCGCACCCAAATGTGGTATCTCACTACAAGTTCAATGTTAATATTTTTTGATGTTTTTGACATATTGCCAAAATTAAAGCATATGCACCCTAGTAACAGAACAACAACATGAACACCAAGGCTATGAAAATACATAGATTGGGTCTCCAATAAAAAGGTATGCTAAAAATGGCTGAGAATCAACCTTGAAATATGTTAGAAGTTATACAAATTTAACTGTCCATCAAATCACAAACACTCACAATTGTAGCACAAGAATGATATCGAAGAATTGTCGCAGCCCACACGGCAGGAACTGGTTGCCTAGGAGATGAAGGTTGGGGGGTTGGATATTGATGTCCTTTGGTATGATCACATGACCTGCTAGCACTGGACCTGTACAGCAAATAAAAACAATATAGTGGTATACACTGAAAACAAACTAGACATTTAACAATAATGGTCAGAATACAAGATTAAAATTACAAAAATGTTTTAACCTCTGGGCCCCAAAATGACAGAACAGAATTGATGTACTTAAAATATGATATCACCTAACCATTGACTGAAATATTGACGTGGAAAACATAGCTTTTACTGTAAAAAAATCATTACTGGACAATATTGTAATAAGATACATGTTTTTTGTTTGTTTACTGATTAAATCACAAAATGTTGATCATATAACTTTACCGTGTACATGTATAATCTCACCACTGGCTTCATCTTGTAGATCATCAATGTCTTCGTCCATTAGAAACTCTGTCTCTTCACCGATTGGATATGGATCTTCCTGAAGTTGGTATTAAGGAGAAATTATAACTTGTTACATGAAATGAAATAAATGACAAACATGTGCATTTACAATATTGTTAATTTCATTATATATGAAATGCATACAGAGGGGTTACAAAAAACTATGGTATACTTACTGTAAAACATGTTGAATTGAAAAACTTAAAATTTGTGTTTTGTCCCAAAAATTTGAGGGGGCATTAAAACTATTAAAGTAACTTAGTGAAGAAATTGCCTGGTCAGGAAACAAGGATATTTCCCTATTGTATTTCCCAATCAGATTTTTTTTAATATTTTGCCCGATCAGGAAACGAAATGCCAAATTTATGAAAACCTGAATAGATTTGTGTTTCGTGTAAGGATAATTAGTCTACATACAATCTTGAACCATGGTTGTCTTCTAGAAAGATAGATTTCAATAACTACTAAATAACAGCTATTTTTTTAAATAGCTGTTATTTCCTGATTAAGCAAGAAATTTACAAAAGTTCACAATCAAGAAACACTAAAAGGGAATCCGCTTGTTTCTAAATCAGGCATTTTCATCCAATGATAAAAAGTAGCTAGATTTAGTTAACAAAAATGAAATGCAAGACACTCACCCTGCATGATTTCAATTGTAAGGCATAAGCTCTCTGAAGAAGATCAGTGAAGAAAAAGATTAACAGCCCCTGAAAAAGCAGAGCATGTGGTAAAAAACTGAAAAAGTCCTCAAAGGACTTCATAAACTTTAAGGTTAGAGGTCTGGGTAATGCTGTTATACTTGTAATATTGGATGATTGAGTTATAAAATTTTCACTGCAACAGCACAATTACTCAATTTTATATCTCATCGAAATTCAGCTAGTTGCATTTTCTATAAATATTAGCAATCTGTTTTATTCAGATCAAAATGTATATCACATCATATTAAGACATCTACAAATAGGCAAATCATCGAACTATAAAAATTATACTATAATGAAACTATTCCATAATTGTTCCCAAAGTAGCAGTAGGATAGTTAATTCAATAATCATGAATCTGTATGAACGTCACAATGGCAATGCATTCATTTCTTTAATTTCCTCAACTTTGTGTTCAATTTTATTACTGGGTTAAGTTCAATTCAATCAAATATATACCAAAATAATGAAACTGTGACTCTAAGATTATTTTAATGTACAACTAAAATCGGCACAGATCTTAATTAAAATGGCCTCCTTGGCCCGGCCACAATATATGAATAGTTTGTTTGGCATGAGTGTGGGTAGGTAGAAAGGATTGGGTTTTTCAACTTCTAAACCAATTAATTTCATAACAGACTAATAAACAATTATGACAACCAAAGAGGCTAAAAAACTTTGAGGTCACATTTATTTTAGTGAGTCTGTTAAGAAATGTCAAACACACTGTAAATAATTGTAGCCTGATACATACACTTTGATAACAATAAATAGAGTGTCAATTATACTTGAAAACTCAATTATAAGTTCATACGTCTATGAATGTTGTTCATACCTGTATAATGGAGCCGAGAATGAATGAAATCAGGAATGGATACAGCCCAGCATGGGTTAGTGTTACTGGAAGGCCTGGAAATGAATGATATCAGGAATGGATACAGCCCAGCATGGGTAAGTGTTACTGGGAGGCCTCAAAATGAATGATATCAGGAATGGATAAAGCCCAGCATGTGTAAGTGAAACTGGAAGGCCTGAAAATAAATGATATCAGGAATGGATACAGCCCAGCATGACTAAGTGTTACTGGAAGGCCTGGAAATGAATGATATCAGGAATGGATACAGCCCAGCATGGGTAAGTGTTACTGGAAGGCCTGAAAATGAATGATATCAGGAATGGTTACAGCCCAGCATGGGTAAGTGTTACTGGAAGGCCTGAAAATGAATGATATCAGAAATTATTACAGCCCAGCATTGGTACGTGTTACTGGAAGGCCTGGAAATGAATGATATCAGGAATGGATACAGCTCAGCATGGGTTAGTGTTACTGGAAGGTCTGAAAATGAATGATATCAGGAATGGATACAGCCCAGCATGGTTAAGTGCTACTGGAAGGCCTGGAAATGAATGAAATCAGGAATGGATACAGCCCAGTATGGGTAAGTGTTACTTGGAGACCTGGAAAGGAATGAAATCAAGAATTTGATACCAACTGAATTTCTTGAATGATTTAGTAAATGGCCAAGGTTAGACGCCCACAACAGCATCAATAAGCTATGACCTATATTGGCCAAGGTTAAAGACCCATAACAGCATCAATAAGCTATGACCTATACATAATTTAAAAGATATTTGAAAAACAGATAAAAATCATTTAAAAAAAACAATATTAACAAAGCTTACCTAAGATTCCTGTCCCCAATATAGTTGCAATTGTGACAAAATCTGAAAAAATACATCACATTATAAACTTAACATTAACTTTTCACATCAAAACAAGGCACAGTTTTTTCCAAAATAGAATATCTTGTACTGGAAAAATAAATAAAAGAATTCTGACATGAAGCAGTTCTCATCATTGACAAAGCTCAGAGTAGGGATCAAATCCTGGACCTTAAGATCCAGTATGTCACTCGGCCATAGGCACACCAGATTCTACATTCAGTACAGAATTTGGTTGGTTCTGTCAGTTGAAAGTGCCTCGTTAGTTTTCAGTTTTTACATAAGGCATTACTACATTGCTGGAAATGTGAGTTCAGGAAACCAAGTCTGATTCACTGGCCAAAGCTGTGTGTTATACAACTTACAAAGCTGTCTTTACAAATATACAATGTTAAAAATCTTTGACCCCTCCCAGATTTTATTACTGGACACAGGGTCCTACAATATCAGTGTACTGGCGCCAGGTCCAGCTTACTTTCTTAGAGACTGTGTACTAGCAGTTGTTGGTCAGAGCTCCATACCAGGCATGTGTACATTAATTGAATCAGAAATAAAACCTTTAAAGCCAAGAGTGCTTGGATCGGGGGTTGGGGGGAGGGGTGCTATTTTCTATCGGGGGTACGTCTTAATAATGGCAATGTTTAAAGTAGTAAGTTACAGTTGTGAGACTTGCATAAGATCTGAGTCGTAAGCTATATATTAAAGTTATCAACATTAAGTCTATTTAGATATGTCTGATAAACAGGAAAATAATTCTTTTTAATAACTTACAACATTGCAAGTAAACTAAAATCATGGACTTGTGGGGCTTGTTTGTTTCAAGCGTCATCTTTCTGCAAAATTCCTTGAATTAAACCAAAATAGATTGATAAACATTCGCAAACGTCTTCAAAGTATGTTGTGTTTTGTTTTCGTGTCAAAACTCCATGGGCGCAGCCATCTTGGAACTATTTTTCAACTTATGCGCATTAAATGGAATCTTTAGCTTAACAACTGACAATTTGACAAAATTTCAATACATTATTACTAACATCGTCTGAAAATTTCGACAAAGATGGAATTTGTAAATGTCTTTGCTTCCAAGTTCAGTATTCATGCTGGTCTACTTTGCAGCGCATATATATCTGCTGGATGTTGTTTGGTCGTGGCAAAGTCCAAATCGTTGTCGGCGTCAATACTTTTGCTAACTTCTCTTTAAGTACGTAATGTCATCGTAAGATATATATACAGAATGTTAGAGCTTATTATCATTATAATGTTGTATTTATATCAAGTGGATATTATTTTAAATATTTGATAAAACTGCGAATATGTTCATGATTGTAATAGTCGGTGTCAGAAAATATCATAACCTCATGGAATTAGTCCTAGTGGTACTCAAATTTTGAGGGTTTGGAGGAGTTTCTTAAGCAGTTCCCCGTAGCGTTCCGTATTCCGATCCTATGCGACGCTTCTTTACTAGAATACTTCTATAAATTTGTTACTGGAAATATTTATTGCTCCCTTGTTTCCAATGTATTTTCATGCACTCATGTAAGTACACTACCAACTTCCTTGTGTATTTTGCTAATAACACGTTGCCTTCGAGGGAGAGATTGCGTCATTATGTTGAATTGCAGGTATATTCCGCATAAGGAAATACAGTGATAAGCATATCACAGTGTTCATCTGCTACCACCTATCACTTCCGAAAACATGCAAGCAGCATATCAAGGCTAGGCGGCTTACTGTGACATGCAGATATTTTAACAGGTGTTCGGGTACAAAAAAAAGATTGTTAGTTGTACCATGCTTGCAGAATGGGTTTCACTCGATTTTAAGGGAAAACAATCTTATTCTTCACACTTCATAATTAGGTCGCTGGAATATTGAGTGTTTGTTTTAGGCCAAAAAAAAAAATATGTCTGGTTCAGGAAACCCGACCGACCCTATTTTTTACCCGCCGACCCTAAACTTTTTTTTCGAAATCGCGGCCGAAAACCGCTATACTGCGCATTGAAAATTTTCTTTTCTGTAGTTATTGCTCTTTGGCTTAATAGAGCGCGTTTATATCGATCTTTGGGTTAATAGAGCGCACAACAATGGCGGCGCCCATGGCGTGTTCACCAGCCACTTTGATGGCCATAAAACTCCAAAAATGTGAACATGGAGCAGAGTACCAACCCCTTTAAGTAAAAGTATCAGAAGATTTTCAGTGAATGTCATTAAATATATATCAGTGAAAAAATTGCCATGTCATTGAATGTACGCATTTTGTACTTTAATAATTGTGTTTGGGAAATATATCAACAGTCAATTAATAATATTAAACTCACAAAGTATTGGATAATACTTTTGTTGCTCTTCTAACCTGGACCCCTAGGTCCTCAGTGCACTAAGGTTGCCTAGCTAATGCCTTATATGATTTTGTGCAACACCACTCACAATGTGCATTTGTTACAATGACAGAATTCACAAAAGAGATGTATTAAAGTGACTTATCTTTACAAGATATTTTAAACAAAATTGTCGACAGAAATCTTTAAAAAATGGAATTTTTATAAAATACTAGGTTGTACATGAATCTCTTTTGTGAACTCTTTGTGCAGGTTAGCATTGTACAGAGGGTGACTAAAAGGCATAGGGTACATAAACAGCAAGCATAGAAAAGGAAAATAATGTGAATAAACAAAGATGATACATGGTTAGATAGATTAGATAGATTTATTCGACATAAAAATTGCATATAACATGACAAATACAAATTTAAACATGTATAAACATATATAACATTTATGTCAAGGATAACACAAAAAAGAGTTAAAATAAAACCTTATTTCCATTGTGGTCCTTACAGATAATACAGGGTTGAAATGCTCTGTTATTATGTGGTTAAATGACTGCATTGAAACAAGCACACATCACAATACCACATGCTGGGAGTTACAAAGTGATCTGACTGCTCTGTGCATCGTCTACACATAGACAACATACGTCCAAAAAAAAAAAAAAAAAAAAAAAAAAAAATGGAAAAAATGCCTACCCTCCTAATTTTTTGGGACAATGTTTCCTGAACCAGACATATTTTTTTTTTTGGCCTTAAAGCAATTTTGAAATTGACAACTAAATATATCTGTGAAGAGCTTTCATGTCTTTAGTTAGAGTTTGCACCAGTAGCTCCTTTCATTTTCTTGCGTCTTTGTTGGAAGAGCAGAGGTTATTGTACTTTTTTTGTAAGTGTCAAAACTGATAAAAAAAAAAACATAATTGAATTAAAGCTGCACTCTCACAGATATACTGTTTTTACAACTTTTTTTTTTTTTGTCTTGGAAAGAGCAAATCTTTGCATAAATATTTGCAAACCAATGATAAAAGATTGCTGACAAAAGATCAGATTGCAGATTTCATATTTACGTTCGAAAATTAATGTTTTATGGCTTAAACCGTAACTAATGGTTTCAGAAAAAAGCATAAATTAATTTTTGAAATATATAAATCTGTGATCTAATTTTTTGTCAGCAGTCTTTTATAACTGGTTTCCATGCATTTTCGCAAAAATTGGCTCATTCCGAGATAAAAACTAAAAAAGTTGTCAAAACATTCAATCTATGAGAGTACAGCTTTAAGTTTTCATGTAAAAAGTTGCCATTGCGCAAAGTGTTAGTTAAACTGTGATTTGTTATGTATATATTTTAAATATTAAACAGCATTGTGTTGTTTAACAGCTGTAAACATTAACAAAATTGCAGACTTTTTATTCAGAATGGTCATGCCATTATAAATTGTGCGAAAATATTCCCAGTACTCTGTATTGTGTGTAGTTAATGAGGGTGGATTTGTCAGGAAAATGGTCTGAAGTGTGGCAACATTTCACTAAATTAGGAAAGGATAGTTGTACGAAGGTTAAGTGCAACTTCTATGGAACGGAATTGTCCTATTCAGAGGTAAATACAGGGACAATGACAAATTATTTGAAGCATGTCCACAAATCTCTTAAACAAGAAACCGTAGTATTTGTTAATACAGAACAGTCACTAATAATTCTATAACATGCTGATATATGATAATTTGCTTTATTCCTGAAGTTAAAATAGTGAACAAGAGTTTCGAAATAAATATTATTTAACACTACTTCCCTTGAGAGGACCCCCTGATAAAGATAGATAAAAACAGAAATTTTCAACGTAACAACATGTGAGAATACGGTGTAAATACGAATGAAAAAACAGTAAATAAAAAAAGACATTGGTTTAATTGGCGCAAATATTTATAATATACCTGTAAATAGAACATTCAATTTTGTTAGACTATAAATATATGCAGACTAGAATACTATGAAACATGTTCATATCTACTGTATAATAAACTGCATTGTTTGTTTTTTATGTCCCATGTACATGTTAACAAAATCTGTAAACATGGGAGCTGACTTCTTGCCTAGTTTTCGTGTGGAAAATTTCCTTTAACGTCACTAGCTATTATACACTACATTGTTTTCAATATAGGTACCTTAATAACCATTTATAAATTTACACTTCTTAGCACTGCATATAGGGTTGAAAGGACGCGGGGCAAATTATAGTAATGAAGGCAGTGTGCAAAATGCTTATATCGGAGGGGGTAAAGTGAAAAATAGATTAAAAAGATAACATCCGCAGTATGGAAAAATCATGGCAATCAGCAAAATCGAGAAAAGATGAGTGGTTGGTAGTGTAACATAATTATTATACTGGATAACTTCTACTATTATGGTATGGCTTCATAGTTTTATTGGTACAATCTTTCTTGTTTTCTGTGCTTAGTTAATAATTCCCTTTACTTTCAAATATTTTTCTCACACACAATCTATACAACATGAAGAGTGGAAATTGAATTTTATAAGTACCCCCAGGATGTGTAGTATGAATTAAAAGATGAACTAAAAAATCACTTAACTTCATCAAGACACATTTCGCCATACTGATATATGTGAAAATTGATATGATTTTAGGATTCCTGAGTACATACAACAGCAAGATGGCAGCTTTAACTGAAGTATCTAGCAACAAAATGTTTGGTGGCCTTCAGAAGGTGTTCAGCCATGAAAGGTAAAAGCTGAACAAATTTGTTTCTTTTGTCGAAAATTAGTTCATGGAATTGCAATAACTATCAAATGCATCTGAGTTCAAATTTAAAGTATTTTAAATATTTTTCTTTTAAAAATGAAGGGCAAGGGTTAGAACTAAGCTTAATTTTATGTTAGTCTGAATTCTGCCATATTGTTTTCATTGATAATCATGTAGATTTTCATAGGGCAGTAACCCATGATGCTGTATTGCCTGCCAAAAATCCAAGCTTATAACCGAGTCATGATTAAGAACAATTGTGATAAAATGTTTCCAAAATAAATCTAACTCTCATTGATATATTTGGAACAAAGATTTTATTCCCTATTTGCTAATTCCCATGACAGAGGGGTAAAGCACCTTTCTCACAGAGTTATATGAGGGCCCTGTAAATGATATGATTAGGCCTAAAAACAACACATTTGGTTCAGGTTACTCGACCCTGCCTACGAAATGAACCCTTGCCCTACCTTTTTTAAAGTCAGTTGTTAAAAAAATAAAAATATAACTATTTTGTTTAAGTGTGTGTTTTAATACGTACTTTAACACCTTGAAAGCTTTATACAGAAGATTACTTTAGCACCATTCTCCAATGATGTAAATTACAATCTTATATGAAGTCTAATGAAGAAATAAATAAATAAAAAGCCTACCTTCCCTACCTGTTTTTGAAAAAGGATTTAACCCATCCCAACTGGCTTTTTTTTCTTATAATGATATATGAATATATATTGACTTGGTTATTTTTGACAGTTCAGAGTGCAAGTGTGCCATGAAATTTGGCATCTACCTTCCATCCCAAGTGGCGAACAAGAAACTGCCGGTTATATACTGGCTCTCAGGTATTGCGGATTTTTTAATTTGGCATGGTTTCATATTCTTGATTTTTTGCTTACAGACGAGCAGCCAAATTGAATCAGATTTATGTAAGTTTACCATGGGTTATCTTTACCCTAGCTTGCACATTTAAATCATATGATTGGTTCATAATAGTTATTTTAATATATTGACCAATCAATTAACATTTTGGCTTTCTTTTGACCAAACCAAAAATAAACAATTTTATACAACTGGCTGGTGGATGCAAATTTTAACCTTCTGAAAATTTATATGAATTTAAGTACATATGCCCAAAATTAAATAATTGCTTCCGGCTGTGATATTGCTGCAACAATGTACCAAATGCTGTATTGCAGTATATGCCCAGCCCTTCACAATTCATCATTTTGATAGAGTTGTACATAATCCATCCACTATATGCCTTTAGGTAGAAACCTTTTTTAATAATAAAGGTTTAATAAAACAAACCAGAATGGATAGCTAAAAATGAACAGATGATTAATTAATACTTATTCTTTGTTACCACCTGAGAATAACTGAACTGTAACAGAACATGTTAATCTCAGAAGCACTCAAAAATACATCAGTGTATTAAGACCATAAAGGGTTCTTTGAGTTTTATATGTTTAAAGCAGAAAGTCGAGGCAAAGGTGACAATATGATAAAGTTTGTCATAAATGCTCTTATCTTCCAGGGCTGACATGTACAGAGCAGAATTTTGTTACAAAGGCCGGAGCCCAGCGAGTGGCAGCTGAGAAAGGAGTGATCCTCGTTGCCCCGGATACAAGCCCACGTAGGTCTACCGTTACTTTTGGCTAGTTGTCTTGGGGAGAATTATCCGATAAATGGCAGTAAATTACACCAAGAAAGCACTGTCCATTTAATGTGTAAAGCAGTATTGAAAACAGTGGTCTGAGATAATCATCAGTTCAGAGTTGTCTAGGACAGCACTGCGTGGTTACCTAAAACGTTAAAAAAAAACAAGTTATTACTTTATATTTGATAACTTCTGACATACTTTATTTTAACAATAATTTACTTTTTTGAAAATACAGTTTAATGTTTTTTAATGTTTGAAAAAGCCTTCATATATGCTTTTTAATTTGACAAAATAAAATCTGAAAAGAAGTTATGGAATGACTTAATATGTTTTATGAATAGTAGTCCTGGTCTAAATTGTAAAGCAAATTTAATTTAGCATAACAGCAATAAAAAGGATTATTGGTAGTAATGTGAGTGTAATTGATGTAGGTCTCCGGGATCAAAGTACGAGAGTAGTGGCTGTGAATTACTGTAATAGATAATGGTAAATGATATCAATTGATTGGTAATTCAATATTTTGAAATGATTCAAGTACAATCTACTGGTCGTCAATAGGAGTGAGGTGACAAGCAAAAAAGAACTTAAAATATTTTAAGCTTCAACAGTCTGTAAACTAGGGAACAGAACTAAATCATTATTATCATATTTTTAGACATACCAAAAAAAAATGTTTTCGTTTTCCCGACCTACCATTATTTTTTCTGCAAAACCCTTATATATTTATTGCCATAAGACAATATCTTTCTGACATATTTTGACCTCCTGTTGGGTACAGAGGAATTTTCATTAATGTTTTTACCTGATATATATATTATAAAGTCTTTATAAAATATAAAGGGTAAAACAAATCGAAAGAAACCCCTGTGGTTTGGTACCCATGGGCAATGAAATCAGACACATCTTGTTATTTTTTTTTCTTATCAAAGTGACAATTTTTTTGCTTTCTTATTTTGTGTTTACTTTGACTTTTGAGATTTTTTTCCATCATGAATTTGAGGTTATAAAAAGGTGTTTTTAGCTGGTCTGTTTTTACCTGGGTGTCATTAGTGGTGGTGTTGCTGTAGGGCAAAAAATTGACCATTACTTACCGGTAAATTATTAAAATGGTTAACATGTAATATCAATGACCATAACTCTGTCTTTAACCATTGTTGAGTTATGTCCCTTGTTTGGTTGGAAAACAACAACAACAACATATGATATGAGCATTGGTTTTCGCTCCATGGCGAACTTGGTACATACAATATTCTTCAGGAGGTGTAAACATTGAGGGAGAAGATGATTCCTATGATTTTGGGTCTGGTGCTGGATTTTATGTTGACGCTACAGAAGAGAAGTGGAAGACGAACTACCGAATGTATTCCTACATAACCAAAGAGGTATTTTTATGAATGAGAAAGAACATGTGTTATCAGCATGTTTTTCAAAAAAAATGTTGAGGTATTGCCATAGCCTAGGTGTCTTTGTTGTTATGTGGTTATAATGCAATCAACATTGATGATATTTAATAGAAACTAAAATATGTTCGTTTAAGAAAGGCACTTAACTCTGACTAGAATAATTATTGAATTTTCCCCCTTGTTTGACTTAAAAAACAACTGACAACCCTATATTTCTAGGTAGTTTCTGCAAGTAATTATTTCATATCACGGCTTTTAAGATATATGTGTCATATTTTGATAAGGCCTAAAAAAAGTTATGTCTGTTTCCTGTAACATGCTGAAAAAAAGATGGGTTGGTATTGTCAGTATGTTCACCAGGGAAGCAGTTTATCTTTACACTTTGCAAATATAACCCAGTGAAAAAGTGAATCAAATAACATTTAGACAATTTATTTTTGGCAAATGTTTTAAACAAAATTTTCAAAATGCATACATTTTGTAATATTAAAACATGATATTATTGCACAAACTATTTTAAAATAGACTGTGTAATAATATCAAGTTGAATCTCCACAAAAGATAGACCCATGGTCTTCGTTGTTCACTGCTTGGCCACTTAAACCTTAGCTACTGACTCGGCAGCGAACAGTGTAAAATGATATGTTTATGGAATAGAATCAGTATCAAAAAAGCTTGGACTGACTGATCAAAAATTAATACCATTTTTTTTAAACAGTAAAACAGCAAAACTAGTAAACATACAGTACCTTCATTAAATAGTTTCCACAACTTATTTTTTTTTAACAATTTCCAGTATTTTAAAAAGATCTGCTGTTAAAGATCCACTATTCATTCTCTAAAAATCTCAAGCACGATGAAAAATAATCAATATAACTTTTAATAGAATACCTTGTCTTATTTCCTTTTCTGGACTTCACTGGACTACGGTGGTTAAAAAATTCCCAGAGTCAAAACTTGGAAAAATATGTTCTGACTCTGACAAACGTATTATTTAGTTAATGCATCTTCGTTATGTAACCCAGTGCATCCTTGTCAAATTCCAATATGCACCAGCAATTGTTTAGTTGCAACGACATCTTTCTTACTTGAACTTTCAGTTTCACTTTCACGTTTATCTTTTTTTCCGGAAGTAAACAAAAACATTCAATGTTCCTATTGCCAATATTGCAACATAGTATTTTTCATAAATGGCATAACCATAACCATACAATACTTTTTTGTTTTAGAACTTAACTATAACACTGACAACGATCTAAGCAGTTCTCCTTTCATTTTCATTAAAATTGACAGGAAGTTAGCGTGCACCTGTTTCCCGCGCTTTTTAGTCCATGTGGTACGAAAAATGTTTATTTTTCTGTCAACTCATTAAAAACTTATAAGAATTCTTTTTTAATAATCGGAGATATAATAAAACAAATTAAAATAATTGAACAAAATATATCTTAATAGCATTGTTGTTTTTCAAAACAATCGCACTTAGTAAAAAAGTGGAAGGTATCCGTTAATTTGCATAATGGGCGGAGTTAATATTACGTCATTGAGTTTGAGTGCTGCTAATATTGAATGGTTACCGATCAGATTCCAGATCGATAGTCACTTGTCACCTCGGGTGTTAATTGCTCTGGCGGGTTAAACAAACATACAGATCATGCATTGAGGCTCCTTTCAGATGATACTGACTCTCACACCAATATATCCCGGGTCAAAACTGACGCATACTACAAATGTATGATGCATCGATTTCGGGTCATTTACGATTTCTGTGCGTTAAAACCCGGGAGCTCGGGTCAATTGAAAGCCCTACAGTTTAATGTCACAGCCATTAATCTTTTTGCCATTGTTTCAACTTGTCAAACCGGAAACGTTTGTAACTATGCGACGATTCGGACACCACTAAATTATTTAAATTATCGTTGTCATCACAGGCCAGAGAACGCTAAAAATCTGACTTTTCTAATTTTGGGGCATAAAAAAATTGCGGTCGGTGGTAAAAAATTAAGGTCGGTCGGGTTACAGGAAACAGACATATTTTTTTTTAGGCCTAATTGTCATGTAGAGTTTATTCATACATTCTTGCAGAATGCTCTCATGTAAAGCAGGACATATACATGTACCTTAAATGCATGATGTATTATGATGTTAAACAAAAACATGAAGATCTGGAGCACATGTATACAAAGATAAGATGGAAATATGAGACAATATTTACTGCAACTATGATATATTTACATTGGTGATGGAAACACATTTAACCTTAAAAATATTCTTTTGAAACTTTATCATATAGTTTTAAATCTGGATGAAAATGAACAGATTTTTCTGTTTTAGCTTCCGGCCATAATCAACAGTAATTTCAACACCGATGCAGACAAGATCTCCATATTTGGACACAGGTTTGCAACTTACATGTGTTTGTAATAGGTAGTTTTACAATGTTATCTTATGTTTTGTTCCATTCAAGTTAAAAAATATGTAAGCAAGTTCCATAACTCTGGCTTTGATAATTGTTGAGTTGCGCCCATTATTCAATTCAAAAACACAACAGCAGAGGAGCATTGGAGATTGCTCCACTTCTATATATAGGTACTTTTAATTATTTCATAGTACAAGTTTAGTGGTAGGTGTTGTATCTTTTGATAATTGCCCCTTTTTTACTGAAAATAATAAAGAAAAATTTGTTTGGTTGGTCAATGTAATAATTGTTGATATCAGCTGTGACATGTAAACACTTTGCATATTTGTAGTCTTGTTCGTTTACATGAGGTCATCTGTTTTTCAAAGAATAAGTGTAGTGGTATTGTAATAGCCTTCAAAGTGTCATTGTCGGCATCTTGCCGGTGTTCTGAAATTTTAGCCTCTGCAATATCTCAATAAATCAAAATTTGTTCAACATATTTAAATGAAACTTGGTACACATGTAACCAGAAACAATCCACACATGTGTAGCAAGGCCCGTATCTCTGCCAATAATAATTAAGGTTATGCCCCTCTTTAACTGACAAAACAACAAAAGATGAGCAATGTCATCCTCTTGTGGAGCTCTTCTCTTGGACTGTGGTGATACTCATTTGCACATTGCTTACATTTCAGAAACTGGAATTGCAAAACAAATGTAAACTTCCAAGATTTATTATCATTTTTTTATTGGTTCCCATTAAATCCCACATACCTTGTTGTTAATATATGCTTAAAATAGAAAGTTGTAGTTCTATTCCCTTACTGATGATCTTAGTAATTGTATAGCCATTTGAATTTAAATCCAACATATGTACTTCTTTCTTTCTTTAATATGTTATTGTATATTCAATTTTCTGCTTTATTATTCTTGAACTTCACATTCCTTCTTATGCTGTTTGATTTTTTGAAATTTAATTAGGCTAGTAGGGAGAGGGGTATATATAGGTTTGAGCTTCTTGGTCAGTCAGCTTTGTGTATTTATTATATTGGTGATCTTAAATTAATTTACAAGTTGTTCATTTATACTAGTTTATTTAAGCGATACTGTGAAGACTGCTGAAAGTATCCATGAAATACTTTTGGGTTCATTTCCTGGGTAAAAAGCAGTACTGGTGGCCTTCTAGAGTTCATATGAAAGTACCCCTGGTTGGCATCAATTCCAAAACCGTGTGGGTGTGGTGGACTGCCTTACCACTTGACTGCTCTGACCCTCTTTATAAGTCGTCCATTGATTGTCAGTTATCAGCATTTAAAAAAAAGGATGATTGTATCTGACAAAATGAAAGATGTCTTTGTATTGCCTTTGAAATGAGACAGTTTGTTGAGAAAAATGTAAATGTAAAAAAAAATCACAGGTGATCATCAGCTTGGATATATACCTTTGATATTGTTTACAAAGTAATAATATGACATTTCAATGAAATTCTAAGAGTTTTACTTGACAAATATCCGTACATAGAATTATAGATATAATGATATTCATTCAAGTAAAACAAAAGGACCATAAATTATTATAGTGTCCGAGCTAAAATTGTTTAAAATCAGTGTTTTTGTTTGTCCCCAAGGTATCAATGTTTGGTAAAGAACTTCTAAATGAACAGATAAATGCATATTTCATATATAGATACTATTTACAATTAATCAGTCATTATTTACAACTGAATCTTGACATTTCCAGTATGGGTGGCCATGGAGCCCTAATCTGTGCTCTGAAAAACCCGGGCAAGTTCAAGTCTGTGAGTGCATTCGCCCCGATATCCAACCCCATCAAGGCTCCATGGGGCATTAAGGCATTCACTGGATACCTGGGACCGGAACAGGCAAAATGGAAGGTTGGTGGAGATATCTAGTACCTATCAATGTTTTCCCGTCGTGGGTCTGGCGGCTTCACCAAGGGGATTTAGACAAACTGGCAAAATTGTTGTCTAAAGCTCTTCCCAAGAGCACAGAAATTTGTAAAAATACCTGAGGTCTGAGATGTTGCAAGTATCAGGAAATCTGAGGAAACAATCCCTACAAGCATATTTCTGTGGTGGCGGACTCCCACCTGTTTGAAATCATTGATGTCTAAAATCCTCTATATACTCACCACAACAAACATGAAGAACTGTTACTTGCCAAACAATTATCGTACATAATAATAAGTTAAACACATTGTGTCAGGATATATAATGAATACTGTGTGTTGTCTTTCAACTACCTAGCTAGCTAAGTGGTACATAGGGCCAAAACTCTGTAGTATTGTGGACCAGGGCAAGGGAACTTCTGCTTTGAGGCCCAGCTCTTTTCACAAACAGGGTTGCCAGCGGACTTGAAAAGTCAGGGAAATTGGGTATTTTTTCAAGGTCAGGGAATTGTCAGGGAATTTTGAAATTTGGTCAGTGAAAAATGAAAATCCTGAAAAGTCAGGGAAAAGTCAGGGAAAAATTATTTCAAAGGTCGAAAAATATACGCATTGAAGGTCTTTCTTGGCTATGGCAGTCTTTAGGCATTTAATATTTGACTTTATCACTCTCACAGTTAAGCATTAAATTCAAATAACAGTAAACTGTGATATTAAGAAGCATTATATGTTAACTTAGTGATTATAATACCCATTATTTACCTTAGAACATCATTCAGCCTAAAGACTGAAAGGCTTTGCAACCCTTGCCTCCAGAGCTGACTAATACGTAATTTCTGTTGTATTGTAGGAATATAACACCAGAAAAGAGAATTTACCTGACATTATATTCTAATCTATAGATTATTATCCTTGTTTCAGGTGTTGCGGTTTCTTTATATCATCTAATAAAGGGATTTGATGGCAGATAATATAATTAAATTACTCTGTTTCAGGCTCTTCCTTGTTAGCATGACAAATTAACAAATATGAGTTCAAAACAGACATCTTTCAATAATAACTGGCTTACGGACACAGAGTTTAAGTGTTGGGTAGAACTAGAAGGGCTTTTAATTACTAACAAAATCTAGTCAGTATACATGTATACCAAACTACCATATTGGCATATAACCTGCTTTGCTTTTTGCTTTGACACTAAGAAATTGTACAAGAGGATTTGTCTTGCAAACATGATGGAAACTGGTTAAATTATGCAATGCTATGTTTTTCACACTAACTTTTTTTCACACTTACTTACCATACTCATTCAAAGTCTTTAATTTTATAGTGATTATTTCATGATATGCCAAAATGAGCCCTATGTTCTTGTTTTCATGCTAATGTTTCACATGTTTCACTGACCAACAGTCACACTGTGTTTGAATAGAAATAGTTAAGAATAGTAGAACACTATGTTTGAATCATTACTTTGATGTACAATGTAAATGTTTTATATTTTGGAAAATAAATACAAGTTTACATGCAAAAAGATAATGGGAGGATTGGACGGCTATAGGGGAGGTCAGGAGGCCGTTTATGTGTTTGACGATTTTGGTCAGTGAAAAACATGAATTGGTCAGTGAAAAGTCAGGGAAAAGTCAGGGAATTTTATTTCACCATAGTGCTGGCAACCCTGACAAACAAATTTAGGTTAACTGTGTATTGCTTTTCAAAAATATGATGCTACAACACAAGCTAAGCAGTGCAAGGGGACAGAACTCCATATTTTTTTTCAGGATGGGTCAAGGTAGATAACTTCAACAATGAGAACCAGCTCTTTTAACAGACAAATATAGGCTGACTGGGTATTGTCTTTCAGGAGTAGGATGCTACTGAGGTAGCTAAGCAGTACAAGAAACCAGAACTCAATATCCTCGTTAACAAGATCAAGGCAGATAACTTTGACATGGAGGACTGACTCTTTCAACAGACAAATTCACCATTGTATTGTCTTTCAGGAATATGATGCTACTTAGCTAGCCAAGCAGTACAAAGGGCCAGAACTCAATATCCTTGTTATCTAGGGGATATAACTTCAACATTGAGGACCAAATCTTTCAACAGACAAATTCACCACTGTTTTGTCTTTCAGGAATATGATGCTACTGAGTTAGCTAAGCAGTACAAAGGGCCAGAACTCAATATCCTTGTAGACCAGGGACAGGCAGACAACTTCTACACTGAGGGCCAACTACTGCCTGACAACCTGTCTGCTGCCTGTGCTGAGAATAATGTCCCCATTACGTTGAGAATACAGGAGGTAAACATTTTGGTTGAAGGTGTTTTTTTTATGTTTTTGTTTTATGATGTGTAAAAAAGTGGAAGTATCACTGTCATGTTGTCATGTTAAATAATTTTTAAAATACATGTGTCAGACTTAAAATCTGTTAAATGATTTCACTTGAAACTTGATGGACATGAAGCAATGACAATAGGCTTGGTTTTTGGAAATTGCTCTTAAGTTATCTGAGTTAACAGAGAAGGACTGACAAGTGTTTGCCGTATGTAACTGTTTAAAGGTGGCAAGTGTATTTGCTTATGTTCATGAATGAAATAAAACAAAAACAGGTTGAATCATCTATAACATTATTTTAACATGTTTTTCTAGAATTCCATTAATGTGTTATATTTGAGACCATTGAAATTGCATTACTTAAATTAATACTTCTTTCTTTTATTTCCATTTTGACGAAATTTTATTATAAGCTTATTGAATCACTCTCCTGTCTGTTTCTTGGGAAGAAACTGTTAATGGTGTCCATTTTGAGAGGCCGTGAGAAAGCAACACTGGTGGGGTTTGAACCCTCAGCCTCTTGGGTGAACAGACATATATACTACTACACCCAATGGTCCTGTAAAGCTGCACTCTCACAGATTCAATGTTTTACAACCTTTTTTAAATATTTTGTCTAAGAATGAACCAATTATTGTGTAAACGCCAGTAAACCAGTGATATAAGACCTCAATTTTTCATAATTTTCATTTGATAATTGATGTTTTATGACTGAAAACGTTACTAGGGCTTTAAGAACTTCGAGTTTTCGGCAGTTTTCCTTGAGTTCTGTTCCATAGTGAGTTATCTTACATGCCTAATTGAAGGCATTAAGGCCAAAATCAACTGATTCTGAGACAAAATATTAAAAACAATGCAAAAACTGTCAATCTGTGACAGTGCATCTTGAAAATATTATACTGGGATGCAACTACATGTCCCAATTCTGTTTTTTCAGGGCTACGACCACAGTTACTTCTTCATTGCCTCATTTGTGGAGGAGCACATCAAGCACCATGTGAAATACCTGACCCAGTGACTAGAACAGCCCCTTGTGTCCAATAAACTATAGAGATATAAACTCAAACCTTATATAGTATTACAAAATATTCGAAAATGTTGAAACAGATGTTATTGGTATACACCCTTTACCAAAACACTATGTTTGACCGTTTTGGAAAAGAGTATGCTCGATTTAATTGCAACATGATGTTGTATGGATAGTATCATTTACTCCAGTAATTCATGTACATTATCATTTTTTTTTAGGAATTCATGTAAGAGAAAGATTAACTGGTTGTTTTTCTATAATGGCATTTATTAAAAACTACTTGAAATGTGTTATTACTTTTCATAATCAATCTTTATTGTTGTTGAAATCCATATAAAAAGATGGGCACCTGTTTTTAATTGACACCTCCACTAACCAGCCATTCCTTATTCCTCCTGTACCAATTTTCTTTATAAATTACATGTATTAAGTTGACAAGGTTACACCTGTATAATTCAATTATTACATTAAATTCTTCTCTATTTGAAGGTTTTACAATTATAAAAGAAATACACAAATCTTAAATAAGTGATCTGTCACTTGTATTGTTCATAACTTGTGGCCAAACCTGTTTGCATATTAGGATATCTTTTAAATCTGGAATATTAAAGTGGATAGGTATTGTAATGTATGCATGTGATTAATTTTGTATTGTTTTGGATTTAGTGCTGGATATAGTCATTATTAAGTGTACGTACAGTCATGTAGTCACTATTGTTTGATTGTTATATGTTTTATAATCATTGCCTTACCCTATCCTTTTTTAGAGTTTGTCTAGCTTCTGTCTAATACTGTGATTTGTTAATGACTGCATTTTGTGATCATGAATGCTAGTTTGCTATTTGTTTCACAATTAACAGAATAAAAGTTAAACAACAAATTGTTTTTATTCCACCTTATCCGGGAGTATTTTTATTATTGGTCCCAGACTGTACAGAACAGTATAATATTGTAGAACTACATAAAATAATATTTACCTACTAACATGAAGACTACATGCTCATGTGGAAAACATACACACTTAATGTGTCTTGAATCTTGAAATAGTATCATTTCATTCCTAAACTCCAATTTCTGTGAGTCTTGGGACTACTACTGACAACTCTAAAAGTCCCGGCCTATAATTTATAATATATTTAGACTGTGATTAGTAAATGTTTGCACTTAAAAAAGTTAATGCTCTTTCCATGTATATACAGAACATATAAATGAAAAACTTGCAACATTTGGGGCTTGCAGATGTCCCAACTTGGTTCTAGAAAGACCCTCTAAAGACACACCCTCCTATAAGCTAGAAATGGTGGGCTCATGTGGACTTTAAATATTGCAAGGTGTTTATTCATTTTTAAATGACCAGGTAAATTTTATATGGTATCGACAGATTTTTATATTATTTTAGTAACCGTTTCTCTCATGCCGTTTTGACTAATTGCAAAGCTATACGGTATAGGTATTTTATCAACGGATCAGTTCCGGTCAAATCTGTGGAAAGGAAATCGGTTAGTAATTAAAAAGTCAACTTGTCAGAAGATTGCAAACTACTAAGAATAAAAGATTAAACAATGCTTTGTGATTGAATACTAATTTTAGTCTATACTTCAATAAAAATATAAATGGTTTCAAGACAGTGAAACTGTAAACGAGTAAATGATAATAAACAACAGAAAAGGGAGGGGTCTTGTTTTTATTTTTTTGTTTAAATAACAATTGTGCCATCTGACCATACTCGATAAAATTGCTATTCTAGGCAAACAATGATAATTGTGTTGGTAATGAGGGCACTATTTGGTCACAAGGTTTCCAATGTAGATAGTTTTCCAAGAATTTAGAAGATGAAAGGGGGAAATTGGTCGGGTCTCAACTCTGCACTTATTTTATTCTTTTAAGTGCATTTTTTTATAAAAACAAGAATATATATATGAATGAATTGAACTTATTTCATGAGAGAAATCAACTTAACACTTTAGTGGTGTACTCAGTAATGGTTTAACCCAGGAAAATTGTACCCTGTGTATATCGGTGCTTTACACCAAGCACGTAAAAGAACCAAGGGGTCTCTTCGAAAAAGAGCTAGGGTATCACACCCAGACTTCCTTGTATCCCACCACTGTCTCTTCAGCGTGCTGTCCCTTCAGCAAAATCAAAGGACCCCGTTGGAAATAAGTGCTTGCACTTTCACGGGTTATCCTTGACCGCAAGGTCTAAAGAAATAGATACATACATACAAACAATGACTTATTAGATAAACTTACATATATAGAATTGGGATGTCAATGTATATCTTTGCATAGACTTGCGAATGAAAATTATGGAATTATTGTATAGACTAATGTCATAGTTAATGGTTCTTTAAACTGCAATACATGTCCTCAGATGGGTAGTCTAAAATAATAGACGTGTTATACGGGATTCTTCCAATCCCTAACGTCTAAACGGGAATGTGCAAAAAACGGGGGTGTTTTAAAAATATTGAAATTGTTTAAAGTGAAGTATTTTATGGTTGAAATTGATCATAAAGAGTTATATTAATATTTTACCATGTAAGTGATATGTTATTTTGCACTAAACAAGCATTTAATGCATTAAAGCAAGTTGTTTACCTTTCCAATAAAAGAAAGTTGACTGACACAGAAAACAATTATGCGAAGAGGAACAACTCGATACAATCGTAATAACTCGGCCTCCTCCGACAAAGCTTCGAGATAGACCTCGTTATACAATCGTAACAACTCAGCCATGGCCGAAATGTTCCAAGCGACTGAAAACTGTGCCCTGAAGCCTTGCAGGTGCCCTTCATGTATATATCGTTATGTTTTGACTGAATGAAATGAAGAAAAGCCGTCAAACTCATAATCATAAGTTGGATATTTATTTTTTGTGTACGGAACTAATATAAAATAACATTATCTGGTAATATTTCTTGTTTTTTTTTTATATTTTATAGACTCTATATGCTTTAACCCGGAATCCTGATCGGAACAACTACCCACTTTTGATACTAAACAATTTGTACGTGAAGGATTTGCCATATCAAAAATCTAAAAAAATCCGCCAACGTACAATTATTTGGACTACTCAGATGGGTATTCACATTTGTATATAGACAATTCACATTGCAAAACGATGGAAGAAGTGTTGCTGTAACACTTAACTTTTCAACTTTGTTCAAACAATTACTTTCCAAGTGACTTTCCCCATCCCTAGGGCACGCCCTTAAGCCGGTTATGTGACTTGCGGAGTTATCAGCCATGCAGCGTGCCTGAGGGTTAGATTTTTCAGTGGAAAAACATGATTCATATTTTTTCTTGCATATATCTAAAATTATCAATTTGTGGAAAAATGGATGTAGAAAACACACTTTTGTACATTTCACCAATAATTGTGAGCTTTGTTTACTGAGGAACATCACAAAGCGCAATAATTTAAAATCATGATATGAAATATTTCCTCTAAAATCATTTTTTTAAGATTATTTATTATCAATATTAATTAAAAGTCTTGCATATATATATATATATATATATATATATATATATATATATATATATATTTGATTGTGCTTTATTGAAATGGCATAATATATTTTTCATAAACCATACAATAAAAGAAATAAGAAGTGATGCATTGTTGCGCGTGACTCATGTAACATAGGGGTTGTAAGGTGGGTTCTTCCAGCTCTGGTCACATGACCGGAAACAAATGTTTGATAGGTAAGAAAAAAGTAGGTCATGCGGTCTCTTGAAAGGCATAGAACTGTATAATCTTATGGAAGTGACATGAATATGTGATTATTTCCTGATGTCAGTTTAGAATAACAAATGAACAGGTTATATTTTAAGAGCAGACACAACATGACTTGCACAGGGAAGTATTAATTTTATTTGTTTGTTTGGTTTTAAAAAAATAAAAAAATAAAAATTGTGACACTTCTATGGACAAGTAAACCTTTGTGATTTACCATTGAATGAGACCACATGGTCCAATGTTTCCCACATTTTTGTAACTGAGAGTGGGCATAACTGCTGAACCTGTACTGCTTCATATATATGCTGAATATACTCGCAGCAAGTATTAACCATTTCCCAAGGTGGAAAAGATAAAACGAGAGGTGGATTAACTTTGTTTATTCCAGTCTTGGTGAACACATGTACGTTTGTGTGTGTGCGTGGTAAAAACTGTAAATATACAAATAGAATGTATCACTAGAATGTCAACATTAAATTACATATAGTTTTGCCTTTTATGATAAATGTATACTTAACATCTCAATGAAGATATAACGTCTTAAGTACAATCCATATCACTAAAGAGATTAAATCTAACAAATAAACATTTTTCTAATGATATGAGTACGAATGCTTTCGACAGAAAAATGACGATTATAAAAAATATCAAGACGAATTAAGCAAGACATTTATAACAACAGTCAGGGAGTTTAAAATACATACATTGTTGTGAACGTCCAAGCATCTAAGGCCAAACAGGACCTGAATTTACGGTAGAAAGGAAACCAAAAGCCTCGTGGTATAATTTACCAGAAACTCCAAAAAACTGTGCCGAATAACGAAGGTTACACAGAACTAAATTAAAAGAATCAGCATAGAACCAATAAACAAAACCTGTTTTATGCTGCAAATTTCCTCTGAACTTTTATTTATAATTATCCAAGCTTTCAAAAATATATATTTCTTAATATTGTGTTGTAAAATGTATTTAAAGTTCCTTTATAGATAGACAGCATAATTTAAATACATATACCAGTATCTAGAAACAACATCAGATATAACCATTGTTTTCTTGATTAAAAATTATTTTGTTGTTCACACAATTTTATTCTTACAAGAAGTTAATCTTTTCACATTTTTGACTATAATTTTAACATAGTAGATTGTTTACCACTCTGATGTTATTTCATGTTCAGCTAGAGACAATATGCTTCAATTCTAGACTTTGAACGGAACTGAAAGGGATAACTTAATTTGAACTGACTTAACTTGTGTTACATGTACATGACTTTAAATATGTGGATTTATTTGATTGAAAATTGTGTTGTTACAGGTGTAGTAATATTTAAATCAATAAAACATCAATGACAATTATTATTAGAGTTATAATTATTATAAGTTGTTTCAACATGTATGGCATTGAACAAATTCTCCATCCAGTAATGAATAACATTATTCAGTGAGGAACATGAGAAATCCCAAGGATTAATCAATTGGAGCAATACTATGCTGATCCCACTCTTTTTTTGTTGCCATTGGAGACCAGACTATCATTAATTTTGCCCAATGAATAATAGTTATTATTTCAGGGTTTATATTTACTTGCATTAAATAGACCAAAGACAATTATAAAGCCTGATTTGAAAATTTACTCTTCATTTAAAAATTATATTAGACTGAAAGTGTCATAAAGTGTCAAATAAATGAATAGTTGTAATGTGAAATACATGTACTAGAACGGCATTTAATTAACTATCTGATTTCTTTTATTTTTTGGTTGCTGTTTAATCAATATAACATTTGTAGACAGTTACACAGGTACACCTTGACACAATTTAAAACAGTAATTTAAACAGCTTTTGTATTCTCAATGTAATTTCTTTCAGATGGGACTTTAAGTTTGACCATTCTTACCTAAAAACCATGAACCAAGAAGCTATGTCATCTAGTTCTGTCACAGTTGCTCCTCGGCACAGGACCGCCCAGTCCCCACCGCCCGGTCAGAAATCAGCAGGGCAGTCTAAAAGCACTGAAACAGTATTACTGAGGAACCCTCTACCAAAATACAGCTTCGACCAAAAACCAAAGAAGAAATCAACAGCTGAAAAAGCAGATAGAACAAAAAAGAAAGACTCTGAGCATGTGATTGTTAAAACATCTGAGCAGTTAACTGGAAAGGCAAGTTTGTGGGATGTAAAAAATGAAACTGACCTACAAGACTCCTTTAGAATTGGAAAACTGGTGAATTCATTTCCACAACAGCCAGTAAAAACAGAGACTACTACTGACACCCCCAGGACTGAAAGTAATGGTAATGGGAATGCATCTTCTATCAAAGACAAACCAGTCAACAAAGTTTGTCCACTAAGTAAAAACTCTGCAAACTCACTTACCCACTCAGTAAGCGACTCACTACTTGGCTTACAGACCAACCAACCATTAATACCTCTACCAACTTCTAGTCAAAACACACAGACATTGTCATCTGGCAACAAAACTGTTATTCCCTTACCTGGTCACGAGGAAAGTCACATGCTAACTGAGTCAGCAAATCATGTTCACAGTGAAACCAGTCCGGATGAAGAGGGCTCATTCACTGAGCTCGGGACAGAGATTAACCAATCAAGTGCAGGTGTTCAGGCTTGTTGCAGGTGCTCAGAGAAAGTGAATCACCTGCAGGAAGAGAAGCAGATGCTCAAAAATCAGCTTGAGGTCCAATTGCAGGTGAGCTTTTAATTGACTCTAATTTGAATTTCGAGCCCAAAAATCAAATACAGCCACGTTGCAGTTGCATGGGATCATAACTATTTTTTGCTTTGTTTATTTTCAAAGCCAAGCTTTATGTACATGTAGTCCAGTAAAGAAATGATATGTCTTTGGCAAAAGTGACATAGCATTCAACATAAGCATTAAAATTTGAAGGTGAAATGGGGTTTTTAAGACCTCTCTTTCACTTTGTTGTTTCTGCTTTGCATTTCTACTTAAGCCATTAAAGTGATAATCTAACTTAAATGTTACATGGTTGTTTCAGGTGAATCAGGAGTTGAAGAAATTGTTGGTGGCATCAGTAGGGGAGGACTTGCAGCACCGGGTGGAGAGACTCACCAGGTACATAAATACATGTACATGAGTGTCCTTAATTGCTTTTGCAACGTTATTTCATTCAAATAATCATCCCAGGCTCCCCTCCGGCAATCACCATTGGCACCAATAAATTCAATCAATAAGATTGACTGTCACCTTATACACAATTATTTAGAACTTTTGACTTTGTACATATAATTACCATGTCATGTAGGAAAAGTTCATCAAACAATATGGCTCATTGCTGATATGGCCTAGATTGCAGACAATGTGACATAAATTAAAAAAAATATAACTAAACTGTATAGTCCACCAATTAAGGTCGTTTTAGTGAAAGGCTGTATCATCCTTACACTTAATGCAGTTTATCTAGGAAAACATTTAGAAAATTTATTTAATGGCTTATTATTAGATGTTTTAAGAATACTCTCTGTTTAACCAGGGACAAGGCGCTGATGTCGGTTGAGCTTGGTGACTTTACCAGGAAGATCAGTGATGACTATGAGCATCTTGACCAGATCTCCATACAGGCAGATATGTGGCGAAGCAAGTACCTCGCATGCAGGTAGGTGCTGTACAGCTATAGAATATCATAGAAGAATGGCTTAAAAAAATATATACATTTGGTTCAGGTTACCTGACCCTACCTACGGAAATGGCACTGACCCTACTGTTTTCATAGTCAGATGGTAATTTTTATAAAAAATGTATATATGTTTTAAGTGCTTGTTTTAATAGGGAGTTTAAGACCTTTAAAGCTTTATTCAGAAAATTATTTTAACACCATTCTTCAATGATTACAAAACATTCTTTCATAGAGGATAATATTTTATTGTTTTTAAAGAGTAAGATTTATATTAAGAAGAATGTCTTATCTTTTAACTTGTCACTGCATTAAATGGCAAGTATCAGAGCTTATTTCATTTTTATGAGGAACCATAATATGATATTGGTCCTTGAATTTGTTGTCAAACTCTTCTGTTTAAAAATTAAATGTTTCTATGTAAGTCAGACTTTAATAATTGATTCAGTCACTGACCCATGTATCTACCTAACAAACATACGAAGTATATAATATGACATCATGGTTATACACTTTGACAATGGCCTGTATCATACCGAGTATGGTGTATAGTTAAAATATGTGCCCTTAGAGAATGAGCAGCCTATGAAAAGTGTGTGATTTTTACCTTCAGGGTGATGTCGGATGAGGTGGCAGCCTCCAAGGCGTTCTATGCCACACAGCTTCATGAGTGTCAGATTGCCATTGAGAAGCTGCTGAACGAGAGGCACCAGCTACGGGCAAATCTTTACGATACTTACCGGTAATAAAACAGTTGTCAAGATTATCACAAGCCTTCAATGTACACACAAAAAATATTTGTCAGACAAAAGTTACTCATCACCCAGCTTGTTTTGTCTTTTAAATTATAACGTAGAAGTGTAAAGAAATAACGCTGTATTAATGTTTATTTTAGAATCACTTTAATGAGTCAATTGGGCATTTTGATCATGTTGTGTATTTAAGCAGGCATTTTTTGTATTTAGGTCAGGAAATGCCAAACAAACTATTAATTAAAGCCTAATACTAGACTAAAAGAAATTCCAAAACTAAATTTGTTTTGAGTAATGTTAATAAAGAACATTATAATTCAATTTTACAGAGGTTTACAGCAGGTACAAGAAGCCTTTGACCCGTTCAACTCTCACAACTGTGGACCACGCCTTCTAGCAGGCGGAAACAACATTCAACTTGCATCTACCAATCAGCACCTTACCGAGGCCATCAAGTACCGCCTCCTGCCCAGTCATGTGACCTCAACTATAAATAGTAACATGGATACAGACTGGCATGATTATCTCACTCAGGCAGAATCACATGCAAAACAGGTAAGTGCTCTCATTGTGGAAATAGATATAGCTTTAATTCTGTAGATATAAAAGAATGGGAATGCTACTTTGTGAGTGTATTATTTTTGCTTTTCTGTTTTTTGAAGAAAAGAAGTTTATGTACTATCATGGCCTTTTAGTGGTCTGCGGTCTGAATTTTTTAAATTGGCCAGAACTTCAAAACTGAAACTTGGTACAAAACTTGCTAGACACAATACACTCATGTCAATCAAGGCCTACAACTCTGATTCAAATAATTGTCAAGTTATGCCTTTTTTCAACTGAAAACGAAGACAAGCGTTGGGTTTAGCCCCACGGCATTCCTGTTAACTTTGAGTAATGTATCATCCAGGTATGTGTAGAATGTGTGTTGTAAAATTCATACTTAAATATGCTATGTATTGATTTAACTCCTCAGGTGCAACAACATGTAAGTGGTAGGTTTATAAGTGTTATCAGTTGTATAAAAAAAAGGAAAATAAGATACTACTGTCAATCTACATATCAAATACCATATCACCAAAGCAATCTTCTACTTCTAACTTTCTTTCAGCTCCTGTCCCGTGAGATGCGGCCCGAGGATTTCCGGTACCTCACGACCCAGACTTACCAGCTGCAAGCCCCCACTGGGTGTGCGGTGGACCGGTTCCACCCGAGTACCAACTTTGATAACCTCACCATGAATGTGTGCTGTAAGTGTAAGGGAGATATCAGGATTGTGTAAGAATACTCAATTTCAAGTGTTAGAAGATGGATTACATACTTCGGATTGCCTTTTACCCCCAAAATCACATTTTACACCGTTGGATTTTTCAATACTATTTTTCCACACACAGCATATAGCAAACAACACAAATAGGAAAAAATCGTTTCTGTGCATTTTTTTCATTTTTTTACATTTTAGCCTCAGTGGTTTCATCTGAGTTGGTCATAGCCTTAGGCTATATTCCTGATATCCAAATGAAACTTGGTACTCATGTTAAAGATAATTGCAAATGTATATCAGGTCTCATAACCCTGACTTTACTATTTATTGATAATGCCCCTTTTTTGATTGAAAAACAACAGACAAGCTTGGCATTTCTCTTTAAGCACTCTTGCTTTTGTGAATAATCAAGTGTTTAGTGTTTTATGGTGATAATTAAAGAAGTCCAACTTCAACACAAATTATTTATTAATGAAACAACTTTTTGGCCATTTTGTGAAGTATCTTACAAATTCAAGTCTTAACATGATAATATTTGAAAATTTACAATATAAACATTTTATGGAAGTGATTCATATGATGATTGCATTGCGAATACATTGGGGTCAATATCAAAACTCTTACCATACCTTTGAATTTGTACCATTGATGGTTGTTGTTCTACTCTTTTAAAATATATGTTCATTAACTTTTATTATGTGTTATATTATAGTAAGATTGAAGAAGAATTTGCAATAGTAGACTTATGTATGAGGTTTTTATAGCACCATATTGTGTATTCAAAGCTTATATGTCAGAGGTACATTATTTATAATGTTAAATCAAAACTTTGCTGATATTCCTTTTAACAAGATGGCACTGAAATAGAGGATTAAATTGTTTGTTGCAGTGTAAGATCTAATATATATTTCACAAATTAGCACCTAAGGTAAAAGTAAAATAAATTCTTTTGAGTGTTCACAAGTTGAAATATATGGCGATCTTACACTGAAACAAATAAAAAATATATTATATGCCTTAAAAAGATTTAAAATGACACTTTATTGTACCGGTAGTTTTTCCAAAACACTGCGCCAAATTGTCTTTGAAGACAGCGTTTGATTTTAAAGTGCGAGCAGACTAAAATTTCAAAACAGTGAAAAATATTTTTCAACTGATAAATCACTAAAGCACCAGAAAGCATATAATAAAATGTATTTTCCTCCATTTCATTGTTTATCTATGTTCATTTGATTACAATGAAACCTGTTACTTGTTATTCCCACTATATTGGAAAATATCTAAACATTCCTATTAATGCCTTAATCAAAGTAATCATTCATTTAAATCTGATTTGATGAATGCATGCACATTTACTGTAGCTTATGCAGAAAGCTGGTTCTTTCTGTTCCTTTATATATATATATATATATATAATGCTTAACTAAATTTAAAGTGGTGCTTTTACTACAAGTGGGTCACTTTGGACACATACATTGATGGCAGAAAGTGGATGACGTCATCTGAACTCCGAGCCTTAATTAAACGTATTTGAGTCATTCCCATCACCCCTTCCTGAGTTGAGTACTGACGCCACTATTGTTATTTAAGGATGTCGAAAGTCTGTAGGATCAAATCTATTAACAAACTCCGTCATGCTATATCCAATACGCCTTTGGTGCAAAAATAAAATGGCATAGAGTCCGCATATGCTCGAGTCATTGCTTTGTATTTGGATATGATTATATGTAAATGTTTTCGCGTGACCATTAAGCCATTGCCTAAAATAAACACCATTGGCACTTGGAGCCTTTCCATTAAACACAGACATTTTTTTAATTATTTTCTTATTTCGAATATGTCCTTCTTTCTGTTTCCTGATTTATCTTTACTACGCTCCTTGACGTCCTTCTTTCGTCGTTTAAACAGTAAATTAGCCGGTCTTCGCTTGCGTTTGATCCCGCGCCGTGAACTGCTAGCGGAAGACTGAAGGTTTTCCACGACAGCGCCTTGTTTTATAACATTTCTTTCGAGCTCAGATTTGGCTCTCGCCATGGTTTGCTCAGCCAGTAAAACCGCATTTAAAGGGTAGGTCTTGTCGTCATTTACTGTCGCGTATTCCACGGGTATCACCGACAAATGCCGTCCACCTCCCGTTTGATTTAACGACGTTTTACCGCTGCTAACGCGATAAAAAAAGTCCACCCACTTTTGCTGATTCGGCACATATAATTTCATTTTTTTTTCAGTAAAAAGGATAGCGTTTTAAGTGAAGCGTTAACCGCACTGGTTTTATTAAATCTGGCGAATCCGTCCCATCGTCTTGCCTTATATAGATCCTGAATTCTCTAATTTCTTTTCGTCTCACTGGTACGTAGTAAGGACTATCTAACACGTAATCCCATTGGCTCTTTTTGGTTTTTTCCAGAGGCTTTAACAGAGGCCTTTCTTCGCCCTTCACCAAGCTTTCCCCGCAAATATCCGAATACACGTAAAGTCCGGTGTCTGCTTTCGATTTGCTTTTTTCTGTTGCGTTGAAATCGACAAGGGCTATTTTCCAGGTACCCTCCAAACACAAAGGTACCTTTAACTGAATTTTAAAATCGGCTGTTGAGTTTTCCGAGAAAAAGGTGTCGCTGTCGTCGCTTTGAACGTAGATATACTTTTCGCTGGTCATGCTTTCTTTAACATGCTCACCACCGGTTTTAACACTAACGGCAATATATCGCTATGTTTGTTTAATAACCGTCTTTGCTGTCTCTCGGTGACACCAATCGACGAATGACCGCGCTTTTGGTCTCCAATTTCTTTTTATCTCATGTCGGTATCTGACACGTACCGTGTACCACAATCCGAATTTATACTTTTCCAGCATGTCGGGTTTGATCACCTCTTCCAACGTTTTTCCGGATATGGCCATGTAGGCGCTGTCCGTGTCCATCTCGCAGTATTCGAAGTCCCGGCGGTCGACGTAGACGTCCATAAAATCGTAATAAAACTCCAGCATGCGAAGCTTAGCGTACTGGAGAATAAAATATCCCAACTGAATCGGCAAGTCCAGCTTTATTTTTCGTTTGGACATCTCAATTTCATAGTACTGTTCTTCTTGGTCTAAACACTCTAGTTTGCTGAAGCGAGGGTCGTTGACTTGCAGACATGTTTCGTTTTCGCCTTGAACGTATTGGACGCCGCTATGCTTGGTTTTATCCATGATTAGCGAGCCGTAGCTGGAGTTACCTATCACTTACTGGTCTCGGCGATAATGGCCGTGTCTGGATCCGCGTCCCCCTGTCGTCGTGCCTCACTCACCTCGCGCTCAAACTCTTTAAAACAACGTTGCTCCTGAAACTCGACCACCTGATATATTTTGCTCACTACGAGACCGTGGTTGATGTACCATCGTAACAGCGGCGTGGCTAGCAACATTTGTTTGGCCTTCATGCCGCCTACTAGCAATCGTCGGGGTTTGTCAGACAGTTGATGTTAAACTTGAATGAGATACAACGTACAACAGATAACTAACTAACAGCGGTGAACGATAGTAAAGCTACCAGCGTGGTCATGTTAACACTTCATTGCTCAGGAATTTACATACGTGAGAACTAGGCTAAAACTCATTCATAGTATTGTTGGTGGTGTTTATTATTGTATTGAGGTCAAATGAGGTGTAACCTGTTTCTGTTTTACGCGCTTAGAATATTATATCGACCTACATTTTAACGTTCGGTTCTCGGCTTACTATATGTAATATAGTATCGTCATCGGTAGTCAAACAGCGAACGGTCCTTGAAAATAGGTCACCTAAAATGTAAACAAATAGCTAAATCGTTATTTTAACACTGAAATGGAGTGAAATAGTGGTTTATAAAATAGTGTTCTTCGATCGGATTCAATTAAGTAAAGTCTCGCTTACTCAGAAAGCGAGCAAACTTGGGTAAATTGGTTACGGATTTGTGACAAAATAAACGTTTCAACAGAACGTAAAAGTGCACCTTATTTCGGATATCACAGACCATTGGCGCCAATTCAGTTTTGCGTGCTTTGGAATTAAAGAAATGAACAAAATATTAGTATTTAATAATTAAAACAGTTACCTTTGGCTGGGTGTATACTCCTCGGGTTTTTTATCCTTACTGATAATATATATTATATTATAATTTCAAACTAGATGGATGGCCCGGAGACATTATCACTGCTCAATTTCATTTCGACTGTTAATAATTATATTCCACATTCTGAAAAATTCGTTACAACCACATTGGATTAACAAGGTCTATATTATTTGTGCGTTTCTTCTCGGAACATAACAAACAAGTTTCAACAGATAAATATTTCACACAAACGTTGCATACACGAAAACAATGAAGACATTGTTTACATCCGATTATCTCGTCTATTTGTCTTGGAATTTTATCACAATTATCACAAATCCGACATTTAATTGACTTTCCGAGTGACAAATATTTTGCTTTCGAGAAGGGTAGTTTCATTTTGTTTAAAAAGTATACCGTCGACCGGTATTATATAGTAGTAAATATTTCACATCAGAACCAGTCACTGTTATTATAGTTTCGTGTAATAAGTTTACAAGCTCTATAATATTATCAACTCGGGTATAAAAGAGCATCATAGGTATAAAACATCAAGATAATTAGGACATAGAATTCATAAATGTGTTCAACTGTCTTCGCACGAAGTTTCTAGCGATTTGTCTGTCTTGGCAAACGCCAGCTTCAGTCACATCTTGAAAAGACCCTGTCCTTAAAATCCTGTGTATTTCATCATGATTAAATAGTTGCGTGATGTGTGGTCTCATTATGCTTAATCCATGATAAAAATCGAACCAATGATTCCAGTTTCTTTTCGCTCGCAGAGAATTTGATCGATCGAGTAAAGTTGATGGGAAATATCCAGCGGGTGGAATAATCGCCCTTAAATCAGAAATGTCCGGCTAAAAACAAATTGAAAACTGGAACAGTTGAAAACGTTAATGGCAATGCAGTTGAGACTGGTGGTGGTAAATCCCAATTAAAATTTTTCATACAAAAAGGACATCTTTTTAATTGTGAGAAACAATCCTGACACACTAAGTTAGTGCATTGACAAGTATTTATAAAATAAAATTTGACGTCCTTATAACAAATTCCGCACTCTTCTCAATATAAAATTACGATTTTTTTAATGATCAACACTGCGAAATCGGCCGGGTTAAATAGCGTCTTGGCCACCCTCGAACGGCGGTTGGAATGTTAACACTGTCATAACAAAACTATTAAATTTGATGGATCGGGTCGTTTACCTAATTTATATTGCTCGAGGACACGTTTCGCCGTCCTAATTTGATCGATGTACTTGTTTACGCTATTTAGTGGTCACCGACCTAACGGGGTCACCGACCTGACGGGGTCACCGACCTGACGGGTCACCGACCTGACGTTCAGCGTACTTAGAGATACAACCGAAAGATAGGCAACCAAAACATATGCTTATTATGCTCTAACTATTACGACTATTAAAGCATAAACCACTGCCCTATAGTTGAAAGGTCATTTTGGAAGAACTGTCATGGCGGACGGTGCAATTTTTAGAGTTTGTTTTTCAAGTGGAGTGATTTTTCTTAGGAATAACTTGACCCCCCTTTTTTATTGGCTTAAAATGTAATTTAAAGCTTGTACTTTAAGAATATATGTGGTTATCATAGCCTGCATTCGCTCGAAATGCCTTTAAATGTTGTCTAAAAATTATAATTTTACATTTAATTATATATATGGAAAAACAATGGTGGTGTGTAACCTTCAACCCGAAAAGAAACCAGAAGTTCCTATGCCGCAAAGGATTATGGTATATTGAAAAGTTGCTATCAAGGAATAAAACGGAAGTATTCCACAAAATATAAACAATTCAAGGGAGGTAACACGAATTAACTGTTCAATCAGTCTGAAGGGATTTTCACCCTTACGTCATATGCGATTTAATTTTTAAATTTCGATACCCCCCCATCAGAAGCAAATTTCACAATTTGGCAACCACCTACAGGTGCAAATTAGTGAAAACGACTCCCTACCATATATGATGAAAAAAATTGCCGTCGTCCCCCCCCCCCCCCCCCCCCCCCCCCCCCCCCGGGGTTATATGTTTCAATGGAATAGCCCTCAGCATTTTTACATACACAAAAAAATCAGTTCAAAGAGCCTGATGTTAGTTGTCCCTGTTGGCATCAAGCCCTTCCACCAGAACATTGATTCCACTTCTGCTGCCCGGATGGTATTTAACATCCCGTTGTTCACTAGGACTTGGAACAGAACACTGTCCTGCTTTTAGCAGGGTGGAGGTAGTGAATGTAAATTACCAGCTGGCTGTGCGTGGCGATGTCAGTCGTCTTGTTGATCATTACTGAGTAGAGGGGTGACTGTTTCACATCATCAATAATGTTCCTTAATATAACGTTCCAAAACATAACCACTGTTTTGTTGATAAAGTCATTACTAGTATACTTTGCGTTCTCACCTTGACACAGCATCTTCAGAATATCAAGACGTAGGCCCTTGATAGTAGCAACCAGGGACTCAAATTTTATGTTGTTTGGACTCTCATCCTCCACTAGCCAGTACATAAGAGTCATGGCGTCTTGCATTGCTTCTCTGTAAACGTCCCATTCACACACGAATCTGGCCTGAATGCCACCGGCAGTTGTTGCTGCAGTAGCTTTCAACCATGTCAAAAGCTGACTTGGAACGGGTCAAAAGTTTATCGGTACTTAATAATAAAAAACAAAATAGTACATATCTGGTCTGTTTGTTTGTACGTCGGACATTTCACTCGTACTTTCTTTTATAATTATTTGCTGACTTTTCAGCACGCTTCAACTGCCCAGCCTCAAGTTTAATATCTCAGCTGGAACATTTATTCTAACTTACAATCACATTCAACTTGTAATAGTTTTTCTTTAAATTGCTGGTCCGTCTGATGTAATTCACAGATTATGGCTTTCAGACTAGAGACTTTATTTATTTTAGAAAAATCTTTAGAAATGAATCACATATTAACTGTTTGTGTTATAAAAGATTAATCACTTCTTGGTTAGCCTTAACCATGTCAAAAGCTGACTTGAACGTGTGAAAAGTTTGTCAGTACTTGAAAAAAACAATATATATCATCTATCAATGTACCCCATTAAGACTAGATTATGAGGACTTAAATTTCACATGATATATTTTAATTCAATCTCATTTCTCAATATCTTCAATCAACAGTTTCAAAACTGCACGAAACCAGATGTTTTGTGACCCTCAAATTGTTGTTGTACAATTGCCTGTTGCAATAATCCCAGAACCTGTTAATAAGCCTTTGGATACTCTAAGTCTGTAAGATAATACACTCCCAGCATTATCAGCATGGCCTCGGCTGTGTCCGCTGTATCCAGGGGATTGTAAGATAGTGTCACACACAATAGCCATGTTCACGATTTTTTCCTCTTTACTGATGGCAATCAACCTTGGTGTAGACATTTGGGATGAAGAAAGTAGTCGCTCCATATTCTCACCTTCAAGCTGAAATAAACATTAATAAATTAACCATGCTGGACTATATGGTATTTCTGGCCAAGAAGAAACCTATGTCAGTAGATAAACAAGGAGTTCCAACATCGAAGAATTTTATGTTCTATTGTTTCCGGAGTAATGGACAACCTGGTTTCACTATGTATGGAAATAATAACAACATGTGTTTGAATTGAATTAAGGGCATTTATTCTAGAGTGCCATAAGTTTAAAGTTATTTTTCCATATCTGGACAGCTAATAAACCGCCACAAGGAACGCTGCCAGATTGAATATCCAACAGGTATTCTTAAGAAACCGATTTTGTTGCCATTGAAATTGCTTGGGTTGTCCAGCGGAGGGACTCGGGCCTGATGGAAAGGACCGGTTTGACCTGTCAGATGAGCTTGGGTTGTGACCATTACCCAAAACTCTGTGTAACCTATCCCAAGGAATGACCTGATGTTCTCATAACAGACCATGTTTTTGGGCAAGGTCCCTGACAATTTCAGCATATTTCATTAATGCAGGGGTTATATGAGGGTAATGTGTGGCATATATGGCTACAAAATGGTGAAAATAGATAGATGTGATCTTCTTAGGCCTATGAGATGGAACAAGACTGACTTGTGAAAACCTATCAAATTGTAAGGTGAATTTGCTGTTGGACCACAATGTTGGAGTGGCAATAACAACGCAAAGTCAACAAATCTATTTTGTATAATCTTCCTCTGGATGGACTTTTTTTACTTGCACAACAATCGGTGTAGAAATAGGATTCACAAATTGGAGGCCATTACTAATGTCCTGAGCGTGGTGGGCTATGGGACCATCCAAAGTACAATCTTCTTCGGAAGACAGATCACTACCAGAATCATCGCTGTCATCCCAGGATATTGACACGAAATTGTTGAGTGGTATGGGGTGGACAGCAGGTGCCTCAGGATCCATTTGCCCATGTGTACTACCTTCCAGGTGCTCCACATGATTTGTATGGGAAACACTGGACTGGCCACTACCGGTAGTGTTGGCGCGCCTGTGACCCACGGTTTTTCTTGTGGCAACCTCATGGGAAATCTGCTGTCGGGATTTCTTTCGAGGTGGCACCTCAACTGGATGGCCACTTGTACTTGTGGCTGACTTGTTAGTTGGAGCAGGTGAAGCATGGCAGCACGAACATGATGCCTTAGTTGACGAAGCTGACTGCTTCGGCCTCATCGTATAAAATAAATCCAATAAGCGGTAGAAAAATGTGCAAAAATAACGGAAATTTTTCCAAACATTTTAGCGTGGTTCCGCTTTGAATCTGAACAAAGAGTGATGAAATAGGAGTGCCTTGATTGGCTGATATTAGTCACATGGTTTAAAGTTTCGGTCACATGATTTAAGACGATAAGACAATTGGCTCTGACGTCATTGGTCTAAATATACATCTAATTAATATCAAACAAAGACATAAATACTTTCATATGTTTATAAAATTCATAAATGTGCCAATGATGATTGACAACATCCAATAATGTACCATGGTATTCCCCTGGTTTGCTTAATAATTAAAGGGAAGAGACCTGTTAACGGATGAATGATATTCATCCATATACAAAACAATTTTTTTAGCATTTAACCTGTAACTGAATACTATGCATACTGACTACGAAATAGGACAAAATGGATGCTTTGGGCTATGGGGCATAAGTAGGTTATACTGCACACTGCAAATAAGCAGCTTATCCTGGTATAACATACCTTAACTATCTGAACTATAGACCTTGTCCTTTGGCCCTTTCCTGATCTGTAGCCTGTTTCGGTCTCCAAGGCTTTAAGCACTGCCAAATTAGTATCATCCTGAAAGGCAAAAAGGGCTGCTTGTATGTATATGATGAGTGGTAAATCTTTTATTTGGATGTTCTAAATTCAAGATGATCTACCTAAATTGTCTAACCCTTTTTCACTCTTAAAATTGTCTGTTAATGTGCTGTTCCGTCTGACGTATTTCATGGATTTCGGCTTTCAGACTAGAAATTTGATTTATTTTAGAAAAACTCGCATATTTACTGTAATGTTCTAAAAGATTAATGATTCTTGGTTAGCCTTAACCATAAGCATGTCAAAAGCTGACTTGAACTGTTAAATGTTTGTCAGTACTACATAAATAATACATATCTTGTCTGTTTGTTTGTACATCGAACAATTCTCTCATACTATATTTTATAAGTGTTTGCTGACTTTTCAGCATGCTTTAAGTGCCCAACTGCAATTTAAATATCACAGCTGGATCAAACTTTTTTTTATTTACAAGCACATTAAACTCGTAGTTTTTCTTTTAATTGCTGTTCTGTCTGACCACAACTTGGTGACCGAAATTTTCCATGGCTTCAAAATGTGTGTTATGACATGTCAATTGGCAGATTGGTCATTTATACTAAATTCTATTTAATTTTAGGTCTGAACAAGAGGAAGTAAGATTCTTTCAATAAATATTGGATCATCGTCATCAAAGAATTTTAAATAAAAAATACGTAGAAATAAAGAAAATATATGTCTAATGAACAAGGATTCTAATGTCCGATGGAGTCATTTGTATCCTTTTATAAGATCAGGTAAAATTAATATATGTAACATCCCATGTATTCATAGTGTCACTTTTTAGATTTATAGTAATTTCAAAAAAAGAGACCATTCTTGTTTTATAATGTAGACCACATATTTGCATATCTACCGACATCAAAATGTCTTACTATGCAGTCTTACTATGGTCTAAAGCATGCACAGATAATCATTAATTACACCTTAAATGCAATAGAGATGATGTAGTTCACACACAGAACATATTTTCGATTAGAGAGACATTTCTGAACTCATATACAGCACATTTCCAAACAGCGGTTAATACGCTTGCAGTGTGTCAGTAAGATGAGCGTAAAGGACAAAATTTTCTTTTAATCTTTAATTCTAGACTAGTACAAGTTCAAGTTACTTCCCTCTCATGGATTTTACCTTAACCTAGGTTTTCGCTTGTATCAGCGAAAGTTATGACTGACAGCAAACCAAGTATTCACGCATCTCATAACAATTGACCTTTTATTTTGCTATAAGGAAATGTAAACTGCATGATCTTCAGCCAATTTCAAACCAGTCTTAGAGCAGGAAAAGTTTATACTTGATCTACCCGGTACTTTTCACTTTTACGACTGACCAGCGTTCGCTAAGCTGTACGATAAGGTTGTCCAAAAAAGCATGTGCTTGTTCAATTTCTTTTCATTAGGTTTTTTGGTCAAAGAAGATAGTTCTTTTTAACTTTCTGATGTATTTGCTCTAACTAGAAAATCATTGAATTCTTGATAAATGATAGCGTTAGCATTGCATGATTTTAACAGTTCTTTCTTTCTTGAGGTGATTTCCTTCAAGTCAGTTTTATTTACTTTACCCCAGGGCTCGAATTTAAACTTTTTACCTACTTGCAATTTTTCGCAAGTGGGTAAATTTTCAACTCGCATTTACATAGAGTTACTTGCTTTTTTCCAAAGTATTAAATTAGGTTAATTAAGCATGCTATGCCATATAATAAATATAGTAACAAATGTCAATACAAATGTATTACGATTTATTAGTCTGCTAGTTTCTTCATTTTTATCAGTTCTGAAAGTTCTTACAGTGCGTTTTAGAAATTTGTCCATTCTGACAGTAACAAATGATTTATATCTGCAGACGACACATTCGGGAAAACCCGAAAGGGTATCGAACGCACACACAAAAGTGGTTTCTTTCCTTTGCTGTACTTCTCTGCTGGTCAAGGGAGATCACTGCATTGGAATTTTGTGTACTACAAATGTGTACTATGTCATCAAAATTGGCACTCGCAATCAGTGTCTCAAAAGCGTTTAATGCTTTTCTGTTATGCATCGTAAAGCGTCTAAGCGACATGATATTCGTTGCATACTCATTAGCGTTTGTTCTCTGGTATTTTGTTTTGAAATATGGGACTCGCGAATTTTAGCAAGTAGATTTTTTATCAGGTCGCTATCGGCAAAACTGACTCGCATTTAGCGAGTAATTGCGAGCTTAAATTCGAGCCCTGTTGGTAACCCTGTACAATAGATGTAAACAAGACTGGAATGTAACATAAATGAGTAAGCTTATGGAATTTAACAATGGTTCCATTAAGCCTCAAATTACTAACGTGAAATAATGTGTAAAATTGATGTACTTTGTGACCTTGAGCGAATAGGAAGTATTTTGTGACCTTGAGCGAATAGGAAGAGCATAAATTAATGATAACAACAAGATTGCTGAGGCAGTGTTACATTACAATGGAGTTTACATGCAATAAGCGAATAATAGTGGGTAAAACAAATAGTGATATAAGTATAGTAAACCAATAAGCCTTACTGTTGATGCTTATAATGATGAATTAACTTATTAGTAAGTCAACACATAGAAAATAGTAAAACTTCTGTGAAACTTACATAAAATGTCATCGGGTTGGGTAATGCAATAAGATGTTTTCATGTCTGTAAAGTTTGTGCGACCCCACCTGTGTTTCAAAGTAATCGAGGATATTATATATCACAGGTCCCATTTCACTTCATAAATATAAATGATTTGTAAAATGTAACTGTAAGAACATTTAATTAAAGAACGCAAATTAATGTCCTGGCCTGGGGCTTATCAACACCCCCATCTTAAGAAGGCGAGCTCCTGCTGCCTTTAATATTAAAGACAACTTGACAGGAAAAGTAAACAAAGAACTCTTCGACCGGAGTGGTATCTAAATGTTACCATATATATAAAATAGCATTTAACACAAATTTGAACATTTTAAATAACAGTTTTTACTCAGAAAGTTAGTTATAATTTATTTTATCTTTGGCTTTACCACCATGCTTTTTGTGCTTTTCTCCATTCTATCCGCATCCCAGAATGCTGTTAGCAAGTTGTTGGATATATGATTCACCCTCTGTTCCACCCGGTACAGTTTGTTTCTTAACATGTCAACAGTGGTTTTGACCACAGGCATCTGAATCATTGTTTGTCACTAAAATGTTGTTTAAAACCATTTTGGGTACATACAATGAGATAAACAACACATCTGAAGATATTTAGTGTCTTTGATATACAAAAAACTCAGATGTTTCTGATCAACCTCCAAAGAAGAGTATTTGACCCATCCAAGCTTGTGTGGCTCACATTCAAGCCGGTACAAAGATGTTAAATGTACATGTCAATGACATCATCTGGGCGCTTGTGGGTAAAATGGCCAGCTGCCTACGAAATTTAAAGAGGATTTAGTTTAAAGACTGATACAGTTGTTTCTAACATTGTGATGTTAGGGTTTTCGTGATATTATGGAATGGAATTAATTTATCTGTACACTAAAGCATAAAATAACTTCAATAGGTCTGTTTTTAGTACTGTTTACACGGGGAAAATTGACGATCTGAATTTGCTGTACTCTTTCCGACTAAAGAAAAACATGAGAATTGGACATTGAATTATGCTTGTTTGTCTAAAGACAATATAGTTACACCAACATATCGCACACCATTTTAAAGGTAATTGACTCGTCTTTCCATGTCACTTATTTAAAAATGGATTGTTTTTTATGTTGGTTGAGAAATTTGCATAAAACTGGACTCTACCGTGAAATCGGGTAAGTTTGAGTTACATACCTTGTTTCTTTTTTGTATATCAAAGACACTAAATATCTTCAGATGTGTTGTTTATCTCATTGTATGTACCCAAAATGGTTTTAAACAACATTTTAGTGACAAACAATGATTCAGATGCCTGTGGTTTTGACAGTTCGGAGGACGTTAGTGTTTTCCTGGATTGCGGCCACAATCAGTTGTTAATACTGTCTCCGCAAGCTCATTCAATCATGTTTTTGTGACATTAATTTTTTCAGCAGTTTCTTTTGCCACTTCAGTGAAGCAAAGGCTCATAACTACACCTGAATCTAATGTCACTGAAGTGTCTGAAATTTTCTCTTTCTTGCGAGTTGTTCTGTCACGACTTATTCCAATAATCCAGCTTTCTCAATCTTGTGAGCGATGTAACGTTTTGCTAGGTAATGTCCTTCATCAATTATATTTCTGATTGTTGTTGCTGTTGGTAAATCTGGGTTTTTTTTCAAAATTATATGTGAAAACAAGTGTTGACTGACTGTTTCAATTGCTCTTTATTTTTTTACATTCCCAACTCGAATGCAAAAAGTTCCATCACACTGTCTCACATTGTTACTAAATGACCCATCACTTTTCTTTGTTAACACATGAAAATGTTGATGATGATTTTATTGTGTATGCTTCGCTGCTCCTTCATATAGCTTTGGGGTTTTACCAGTAGACTCAAGCAGATAGGATGATTCAAATATGGTTTTGCAACAACAGGTTAGCCTTCGTCTTAACATCCCTCTGCACAAACCATGGGGCAAGACTTTGATTAATTTTGGCACATGTTGGAGCAGTGTGGCACACAGTCCCACAACAGTCCCACAAACGTATACAAACAAAAAACAAATACTTTATGTAAATACTTTAACAACACTGTAAAGTTCGAACATACTGTTCCATTCTGTCTGCATTTTGACGGCACATCCGGCACATGCCCTGATTAAACCTGTAGACTACCAGGTATCAACAATAACAAATTTTTACAATGTTACTCTGTGTCTATTAATTCTTACTAATAGAGATACAGATTTGATTATATATCCTTCATAAGAATGGCAGCCGCCCATGAGAAACATCCGTTGGATGAAGTTTTAACTAAAACAGATAACCCCTAATTCATTCCTTAGAATGTCCATCACAGCCATCAATAACTTTACAAGGATTGCTAATCTAGTACAGCACTGTTCTTTTAGGGTGTCTGAAATATATTTACCCTGATAAATAATTCTTGAAGTTTGATTAATGACATTTGAAAAATATTCTTCCCTGTAATGGCGTCGGTACTTGACGGAGATGGGCTAAATGACTCGTGGCCACCTTTAGGGGTGAACATTACTCCTATGTGACATATCCACTTATAAAGTGAGGTATGATACAATGACGTTATCGATCAATTAATCCATGGTGTCCCACATGTAGTCTTATATTTTTTTTAAATTGTCAAACCTATGTTCATTACTGATTTTGGATTTGAGTATCATATTCTTTCACCATTATTCATTTACTTTATCACCTTTATTGGGGTTTTCTGTTATACATTGTACATGTTCTGTATAACATTTTTGAGTACATGACACATTTTTTATCATTGGAATATAATTTATAATGTATGTAAACTTAGTATATAAGTGTTCGCATAATCATAATCACTTGTAATTTGGGTTGTTTTTTTAGAATCTATATATTTATATTTTTGATTCTGATTAGATTTATGTTAATATTTTTCCAGCTAATATCAAAATGATTTCTGGTTACAAAAAGTATATGCCATACAATTTTAGTTTACTTTTATAATCTACACTTACAAGTCCTTTGTACAATTGCAATTGTTAAAAAAAAATGTGACTTACTCTGTAAACTAATTGCAAGGAAATTAAATAGTTATAATAAATGTTGTGCTTTTATCCTCCAAATATTGGAATTGTCATAATAGTTAAATTTGCTTTACCTATTTTTTATTTGGATTTCACCTTAACACAATATGTGTGGACATTTCTTGAGCACTTAAATTATTTGTTTTATTAGTTTACTGAAGTGCACACTTTAAAAAGTCTGTTATTCAACATTCCTGTGTAATAGTGTGTACTTTTTATGCCCCCTTTTGAAAAAAGTGGGGTATATTGTTTTGCACATGTCGGTCGGTCGGTCGGTCGGTCGGTCGGTCGGTCTGTCTGTCGGTCGGTCGGTCGGAATACCAAATGGTTTCCGATCAATAACTTGAGAACGCTTTGACCGAGGGACCTCATACTTGGTATGTGTATTGGTCATCACCAGCAGATGAACCCTATTGATTTTGAGGTCAGTGGGTCAAAGGTCAAGGTCAGTGTGACCTTTACATGAAAAACGGTTTCCGATCAATAACTTGAGAACGCTTTGACCCAGGAACCTCATACTTGGTAGGTGTATTGGTCATGACCAGCAGATGAACCCTATTGATTTTGAGGTCAGTGGGTCAAAGGTCAAGGTCAGTGTGACCTTAACATGAAAAACGGTTTCCGATCAATAACTTGAGAACGCTTTGACCCAGGGACCTCATACTAGGTAGGCTTATTGGTCATGACCAGCAGATGAACCCTATTGATTTTGAGGTCAGTGGGTCAAAGGTCAAGGTCAGTGTGACCTTTACATGAAAAACGGTTTCCGATCAATAACTTGAGAACGCTTTGACCCAGGAACCTCATACTTGGTAGGTGTATTGGTCATGACCAGCAGATGAACCCTATTGATTTTGAGGTCAAAGGTCAAGGTCAGTGTAACCTTAACATGAAAAACGGTTTCCGATCAATAACTTGAGAACGCTTTGACCCAGGGACCTCATACTAGGTAGGCTTATTGGTCATGACCAGCAGATGAACCCTATTGATTTTGAGGTCAGTGGGTCAAAGGTCAAGGTCAGTGTGACTGTAAGCTGAAAAAAGGTTTTCTGATTGTCCATATTTTATTTTCTTATATAGTAGACAGTAGAAATTTATATGTCACTAAATGCATGAGTTGAAGTATCAGTTTTCAGTGAACATCTAGTTTAATTATGCCCCCCTTCGAAGCAGAGGGGTTATATAATTGCTTTGCACATGTCGGTCGGTCTGTTGGAAGACCAAAGCTTGTCCGAGTGATAACTCAACAATTCCCGGACCTATGGTCATCAAACTTGACATGAAGATTAGGTATGACCAGTAGATGACCTGCCTCATATGCATCCAATGACAAATCAGCTGTCATTTCAGTCCATGCATATTTCATTCAATTGTCCAAATATTTCTGGCAACTTGGCGCTCAGGGGGCATAATGTTTGACAAACATCTCTTGTTAAATGTATATTTTCATTTATATCTTTATCTATTTAAATACAATGTTGTGGACTATTAGTTATATGCCATTTACAGGTATGTTTGTAAATATTTTGAATTTTATAATAAGTTGTGCATGCTTACATCGAAATGAAGTTTATGTATATGTTCAATTATGTTATGTAAATTATAGTTTGACTTTCAGTTAAATTCAGTCTCATAGCTAGTTTAAAACTTACATTGAGATTTTTTATGGAGAATTTTTATTCGAGATTGATTGTTATTATGTGTAACATGTGTATGAATCGACTTGATTAAAGATAAGACTTTCTAATTGTATGGTTTTGTTATATGCTGAATGTATTATGATATTATTGTTGGTTCTGGTTAACTATACTCTAGGATTAAATCAAGAGAAATTGCTTTCGTGTTCGTGTTTACTTTTTATGTTGCATGCATTGAACATGGAAATCAAGTTGTCTAGCGCCATTACCTTCCATGGCCTCAGATGGCCATCATCTGCTCTTATTAAGTATTTTTGTTGTCAAACTCGGTTAATGTGTTATTGGCATACTATCTAGAGGGGGTACATTGCTTTGCACAAATCGGTCCGTCTGTCCAAGTGATAACTCAACAATGCCTGAACCTACTATGGTCATCAAACTTGACATGGAGGCTGGGCCTGACCAGTAAATGACCCCTATTGAATTTAGGGGTCATCGGTCAAAGTGACCTTGAATGTGAAAAGCTTGTCTGATAGATAACTGGACAATGCCTGCCTCAAAGGCATCCAATGTCAATGACAAATCAGATGTTAATGATTAACTAGAACTCCGCGAGTCGGATGTGTCGCCTGACGAATTATTTACTGTCGACATTATAGCTGTTAGATTGGCATTTTATTCATTTATAGACAATGATGTTGCCATTTAACTTTCAAGTGTAGGTGGCATTTGAACCCTCATTCAGATATACCTACAGAATAAGTTTCAGGTTGAAACCTCCTACAGTTTCCGAGATATGCAACGGACAAAACTTAAGCAAGAAAATTAACAAAGGGCAATAACTCTAAAAATATGGCAGCAAGAGTAACGGTTCTTGTGCACTGCACTTGCCCTCAATGAGATCTATCTAGCTATGAAGTTTCAAGTTGATACCTCTTATATTCTTCAAGATATGCCCCGGACAAAACTTTAAGCATGAAAATTAACAAAGGGCAATAACTTAATAACTAAGAAAGCAAGAGTTACTGTTATTGTGCACTGCACTTGCCCTCAATGAGATCTATCTAGCTATGAAGTTTCAAGTTAATACCTCTTATATTCTTCAAGATATGCCCCGGACAAAACTTTTAGCATGAAAATTAACAAACGGCAATAACTTTAAAACTAAGAAAGCAAGAGTTACTGTTATTGTGCACTGCACTTGCCCTCAATGAGATCTATCTAGCTATAAAGTTTCAAGTTGATACCTCTTATATTCTTCAAGATATGCCCCGGACAAAACTTTAAGCATGAAAATTAACAAAGGGCAATAACTTTAAAACTAAGAAAGCAAGAGTTACTGTTATTGTGCACTACACTTGCCCTCCATGAGATCTATCTACATATGAAGTTTCAAGTTGATAACTCTTATATTCTACAAGATATGCCCCGGACAAAACTTTAAGCATGAAAAATAACAAAGGGCAATAACTCTAAAAAATATGGAAGCAAGAGCAACAGTTCTTGTGCACTGCACCTGCCCTCAATTAGATCTATGTACATATGAAGTTTCAAGTTGATACCACTAATAGTTTAGGAGATATACCCCGGACAAGCGAAAATGGGACGCGGACGCCGCCGCCGCCGACGCCGCCACCGCCGCCGACGCCGCCGACAAAAGTAACCCCTATATGTCGTCTTTTCAGGCGACACAAAAACTGTACCTACAATCCTCACACTTTGAATGGTCATACTCTTAAAACTGCCTCAACGGCATCCAATGTCAATGATAAATCAGCTGTCATTTCGGTCCATGCATATTTCATTCAATTCTCCAAACATTCCTGACAACAAGAGTCTCAGAGGGGATTAGGGGTACCATTTGGCAAGCATCTCTTGTTATGCCACCCTTCGAAAAAAAGGGGTATATTGCTTTGCGCATGTCGGTCAGACGGTCGGTCCGTAGGTAGGCCAAAGCTTGTCCGAGTGATAATTCCCTGACTCCTATTGATACTGGGGTTCATTGGGCTAAAGGTCAAGGTCACATTGACCTTGAATGATAAAAAGTTGTATGAGTGATAACTTGACAATGCCTGCACCCATGGCCCTCAGACTTGACTTGGAGGTTCGACCTGACCAGTAGATTACCCCTATTGATTTTGGGGGTCATCGGGCCAAAGGTCAAGGTCACATTGACCTTGAATGATAAAAGGTCCGAGTGATAACTCGTCAATTCCTGGACTTATGGTCATCAAACTTTACTAGGGGGTTGGGCCGGACCTATAGATGACCCCTTTTAATTTAAGGGGTCATCGGGTCCAGGTCACAGTGAGCTTGAACGCAAAAAGCTTGTCTGTGTGATAACTTGAAACTGCCTGCAACCATGGCCCTTAAACTTGACTTGGATGTCCATGCATATTTCAGTCAACTGTCCATGTAATCCTGACAACATGGCATCTCTTGTTATGCCCCCCTTCAAAGTAGAGGGGTATATTGCTTTGCACATGTAAGTCGGTCGGTCCGTCGGTAGACCAAAGCTTGTCCGAGTGATAATTGAACAATCCAGGACGTATTGTCATCAAACTTGACATGAAGGTTGGGCCTGACCAGTAGATGACCCTTATTGACTTTAGGGCTCATCGGGTCAAAGGTCAAGGTCACAGTGACCTTTAATGGTAGAAGAATTTTAAAGCTTTTCCGAGTAATAACACAACAATGCCAAGACATATGGTCATCAAACTTGATATGGAAGTTGGGCCTGACCAGTTGATGACCCCTATTGTTTTGGGGGGTCATCGGGCCAAAGGTCAAGGTCACAGTGACCTTGAATGGTAAAAGGTTGTCCGAGTGATAACTCGACAATGCCTGCACCCATGGTCCTCAAACTTGACTTGAAGGATGGGCCTGACCAGTAGATGACCTCTAGATTTTAGAAGTCAAGGTGACTGAGACCTTGAAAGCAAACTCGACAATTCCTGGACCTTTGGTCATCAAACTTGACATGAAGGTTGGGCCTGACCAGTAGATGACCCTTATTTATTTTAGGAGTCATCGGGTCAAAGGTCAAGTTCACAGTGACTTTGAATGCGAAAATGTTTTAAGTGATACTAGTAACTCGACAATGCCCATGGCCCTCAAACTTGACTTGGAGTTGCGTCTGACCTGTAGATATCCTCTTATCCTCTTATGATTTAAGGGGTCATCGGGTCAAAGGTCAAGGTCACAGTGACCTTGAACGAAAAAAGCTTGTCTGTGTGATAACTTGTAAATGCCTGCACCCATGGCCCTCAAACTTGACATTTAAATTTTTGGTGACGACTCATGGATTTTGAGGTCAGAGAGTCAAATGTCATGGTCATAACACACTCTATCCTCACACTTTGAATGGTCATACTCTTAAAACTGCCTCAACGGCATCCAATGTCAGTGACAAATCAGCTGTCATTTCGGTCCATTCATATTTCATTCAGTTGTCCATATAATCCTGAAAACATGGCGCTCAGGGGGGGGGGGGGCATAATGTTGAACAAACATCTCTTGTTTACTTTTGACTTTTTTGTCCAAGCCTTTATTTTCTAGCAGTTTTCAAAACTAAATTTACCTTTTCTACTCTTTCACGAACTGTTGTCGCAATTAATGAATTCTCTACTGATTTAAAGTCTTTCCGTACGAAAAAAAACTCATATATTATGCAATACCAGACGAGCAGTTTGTTATGTACCCCCCCCCCCCCCCCCCAAATAAATGGAAGAAACATAGTGTTTTTTGCCCTTTCCATCCGTCAATCAGTCAGCCCATACGTCACACTTGGTTTCCGCTCAACAACTTGAGAACGATAAGACCAAGGAACCTCATACTTGGTATGCAGGTTGTTCATGACCAGTAGATGATCGTTATTGAGTTTAAGATCAGTAGGTCAGGGTCACAGTGATTTTAGTTAAAGAACAATAGGCGGTGACTTAAAGCTGAGAAATGGTTTCCGCTCAATAACTTATATTATAAGTCCTAGTGATGATTTGTTTAGCCTTGCAGTGAACGTAATAGTAAAGGATTACTCATCTTTTGAAAACCACCTAATTCCGCCTACATGTTCGTGGTATAATTCCATCCCTGACCTTTCCATTTCATAGACCTATCAAACAAACTATGCCTGTTTACACGGACATTATGCACCAGTCAATTGTAACCACGCCCCCCCCCCCCAGGTCCGGGGAATAGCGGGGACTTTGACTTTCGGTCCAGCCAACCCCGGGTAAAATCCCCGCCCTTCGGGGACGAACTGATGGTAAAATCCCCGCCAAATGCCCCTGCACCCCAGGGACCCTAGGTAAGGCCCATTCCCCGCTGTATTTTGCGGGAAGACAAAACCACCGCATTCACCCGGCACTGCGGGGCTACCTGAAAGGTTAAAACACGGCCAATTTCCCCGGTTGTCCCCGGTATACCCCCCGGACCTGGGGGGTAGGGCGTGGTTACAATTGTAAAAAGTACGTCTTCTTTCATTCTTACATCCTATATTGTCCGTCTTAAATATCTTGAAACACAAACATTTTAATTTAATCATTTTAGTCTAGTTAAAATTATTTGGTTTATACCTATCTAATGTGACTGCGCTTGCGTACGGATTTTTCCTCAATTTCAGCGTCTTAAATACCAGTGTAACGTTGTATTTTAAATGTTTAAACTCGGTGCTCTAGCCTTTTTTGTGTCAAAGGTTTGGCCAAGAACGATTATTTGTACTTAAACAAACAAATACATCGTATTTTTAATTACAACATGTATGTACAGTAGTTGTTTTCAAGTAGATTCTAGATTCAATCATGTTACCGCTTCATTTGTTTTGTTTTCAGAATGTCAACAAACAACACTGTATAAAAACGCCGCCGTATAGTCCACATCTATCTATTTTACAGTCGCCATATTGGATTTAAAGTCGAAAATTTAATTCACGTGCGTACGTTCTACGGGCCGCAAAATGATAATCGGCCCGGGCCGCAAAACTGATACTCGCTAAGTCATGCAAATAATCGCGGAATCCCTGCACAAATGTGTTACTATATATAGTAACATATATATTAATATGTATAACAATAATGCGTTCCTATAGCAAATAAAAATTAAAAGCAACTATTTAAGTCACATTTAAAAGCCTGCTCAAAACACGTATTCGTCTGGCAAAAGTGGCGTGATTCTTTCCTGTTTTAAGAAAAATAAATGTCTTATTTATTAGAGTAAATAACAATCATATTGCGAACTTATATATTGTCTGTGTATTAAAAAGTGAAATATGAAATATTTCTTCAATTTAAAAGGGTCCCAAAAAATAAGGTAAATATAAGTCAAATTTATGATTTTTATGCAATGAAAATTCTGCGCAAGAACTTTTAAAGTATTTTCATATATATATTATTTTTCAATACCAGCTGGGATCAAAACAAAATATTATAAGTAAAATCAATGCATATTATTTTGGGGTGATAATTTGTGCACTATGGTTCTATTTCGTGTTTGAAGCCTGTTGACGTTTCGCACGTAACTGACGTCACTCGCGCGCTTTTGTATGCTATCAAAAGTAAATAACCCACTGAGGAAATTATTTGAACTTCAACGCTGAAACATATGAGTTTTACATTAAAGAGCCAATATACTAAGTATTTGGCTATTTTGCGAGCCATTTTCGACCCTTTATAAGATGCTTTAAATTATAATAAATCCAATATTTACCTTTTACATGTTACCGGTTTGATCATGCCTTTATTGGGACAACCTGATATGATAACCTATCATCGAATATTATCATCAACAGCTTTTTTTATAAATACGCAAATACATAGAACAGTTGAGAATAATCTTCCTTTTTGAGTATAAGATATTGTCATGATCATTTATTACATTTAATTTCCACATTTTAGTACTTAAAAGTAACTCTTAGTAGCTCTTAGCAGTTCTTAGTAGGTCTTTGTAGCTCTTAGTGAATCTTATTAGCTCTTAGCATATCTTAGTGACTTTCAAAGCTCTGAACAAATCTGAAGAATTGTATGTGTTACCTTAGGGATATATTGAACCTTAAAAATACATTGAACTTTCCTTTTGAAAATCTGATGTGTGGATATTTTACATTGAGGCGTTCCCTTAAAGTGTGCATTTTCATTCATTTCTTGTTATTATTGATGATATTACCGTGTGCATTTAATAATCTTCTAATTTTCCTCATCCAGCAGAACAGTTCCTTTTCGAGATTCATACCAGAATTGTGTCAAGTATGCAACACTTGTATTTCATTCATTATGTTCTTATATATACACGAATAACAAAGGCAAACTTCGGTCTGTTGATTTTATTTTGAAAACAATGAATGGAGATTAGCACATATGTTGGGTACACAAATTGATCAGTCAACATTCTATAACATGGAAATACTTTAAAATAATGGATTGGACAAATGCTTATATGAAAATGGATAGCAGGGGTCGATTGAAGATCTGAAATAAAAAAGAAAGGAAATATTTAAAGAAAATAGATATATTTTTTTTAACAAATGTTGTAAAAAAGGAACAGTATATTTGAATAATTTGAACATTGATATATTGAAAAATTCATTGAACTAAAAACAACGTGAAAAAGTGGCATTCGAAACAAATCAGTGGTATATTTGCATCAAAGGACGGTAACTCACCATTTAACCCTGGACGATGGTGATGGGGGTCACAGTTGAGCCCGAGGTGCTATTGAAGAAGCTGTTGTTGCTGAACAACAAGACGACGACGAAGAGAAGGCCAATCAGCATCACTAGAAGAGAGAAATAGAAATTGTTTTGTAAGTTTTGTATTTTAATGATATTTTATTATGTTTTGTTCAATATAAGAAGTGGCATCGTATCGCCTTAAATGAAGTGCATGGACCAAAGGGCAGTAATTCGTTACATAAGAAAGAAAATGAACTCATTTCATATAATATCTTATAGAAATACTTCAAAAGGAAAACGAATTTTCGATGAAAGAAATGCTTATGTCAGTGCAGATCATTTTTCCATGAAAGATGTTTGACGTACATTTGGCACAATAGAAGTGTCAATGACGATTAACCAATTGGAGTATTCAGAACTATTCCATTTGGACGGAGGGAAACATAAATGATTTAATTTATACATTCACTGCAGAATTTAATCCGAAACTGGAAAGTGTAAGAAAATAAACTTACAAATGCCGCCATCGCCGGCACCACCGGCACCGCCAGCGCCGCCGTAGTATGGCATGTACGAGTAACCGTAACCGGCACCGCCGAGGCCACCCCCGTAGCTGCTTCCGTAATCGCTACCGTATCCGTAATCGGCCAGAGCGGCTCCCAAAACTCCCATGAGGGCAATAACGGCAATGGCGGAGATCTTCATGGTTGCTGAAAGTAAGAGGTAAATTAAGAACAGGTAAAGGGTGCTTATTTGTTTTGCAATGTTGCAATTATATTTCACCAGATAAGCATAAAATGACCAATAGTTAAAATATACAAGTTATCCCATGATTAATTTTCGACGGTTTCGAAACAGTTAGGTTCGTGTTTTATATGATTCTATTCATATGATAAAAAACACACATCGCATTCAATTTTGCAAAATTGTTCGATGAACTCATTTTTTATGTAAATCGTAAAACTGAAATAAACAAATAATTAAAAAAACACTCGAGAATTGCATGAATACAAAAATAATCGCCAAAGGTCGCTATTAAATAAGAAAAGCATGAGACGTTTTCTTACCTTGTTGGTTGTTGAGCTGACTACCGGAGAATAGTAAAGAATATTTGAACACGCCACTAATTATAGTCCTATATTATATAATTTCCTGGTGCACCCTTCACTACATCAGTCTACCCTTCCGCTTAGATCGGAGATGGCGGAAACAATCGATCCGTTCGTAAACTGTCGGGTTCACTTTGTTTGCTTTTGACGGAAAAAGACGAAGAGCTCTCGGCTTGTCGAGTATTGCAGACTAAAAATGGCCGACGGGTACAACATATCATTGAAGTTTATTCGGTAATGTGTTGATAAATTGATTTTCTTGACATAGTTTGGTAAAACTATCTTACTGAAATTCAGACGACTTTTTCTCCATACTTGGAATATACTGCAAGAACTGTTGATAATAACAATACCATTCCGCTGTGTCTTATTACTTCATATTTCCCTGCTGTTGTTTGGAAAAGTGATTATGCTTGATATGCTTGTTAACTATTTCATTTAGCGTTGATAAAATATATCTTTCATTGTTTTGTGATATTACATGCATATTGTATGCCATGATGAAGAAAAAACCGTCAAAATCTTACATAAACTTACATGAAATTTATTTCGTTATGTACAAAGCATTAAATTTTATATGCCGATGAATCACATCGTATATGACAAATGTATCTTTCGTATTTTTTGCGTATTTTTTATAATTCGAAAATTTACTGGGTTTGTCTACCACGTTTCCCCCAATAATTAAATAATAGCGACGGCATATACATCTGTACTAATAACGTGACTTTCACATGCTAAAAAACACACACTTTAAACTCAACGGGAAAACCATTATGGGTTATTGTAAAACGGGAAAACGCAGCTGAGGCAGCGTCAAAATATTATTCTAATAATGTATAATGATGTATTATCGGCCTCATACTAGCTCGTATTGACGATTCTAGGCTTGTATCTGTCGATTTTAAAACCAACTAGTGTCTAGTCCCTTCAATAAACAACTTGTGTATTAACTTCGATACATCTTAGTTATAAAGTGACAGCTACTTTATAAAGTAAAAAGGACCTTAGTGCTGCGTTTCAAAAATGGGAATAACGTTAGTAAGATAATATTATTATGACCACTTAGCTTACATGTTTGCGATTGTGTATTTTTTTCAAATAAAATTTTAATACCTAAACTAAACATATACGAGAGTGTATCTTGAGTCTCTTTAGTACTCCGCTGAAACCCACGCTGTATACTTTTGCGTCCTGAATACTCCGTTAAAACCACCCTGTATACTCTTTGAGACCCGAGTATTCCGTTAAAACCCGCCTTGTGTACTTTTTGAGACCCGAGTACTCCGTTAAAACCCGCCCTGTGTACTCTTTGAGACCCGAGTACTCCTTTAAAACCCGCCCTTTATACTTTTGAGACCCGAGTACTCCGTTAAAACCCGCCTTGTGTACTCTTTGAGACCCGAGTACTCCGATAAAACCCGCCCTTTATACTTTTGAGACCCGAGTACTCCGTTAAAACCCGCCCTGTGTACTCTTTGAGACCCGAGTACTCCGTTAAAACCCGCCCTTTATACTCTTTAAGACCCGAGTACTACGTTATAAACCGCCCTTTATACTTTTGAGACCCGAGTACTCCGTTAAAACCCGCCTTGTGTACTCTTTGAGACCCGAGTACTCCGATAAAACCCGCCCTTTATACTTTTGAGACCCGAGTACTCCGTTAAAACCCGCCCTGTGTACTCTTTGAGACCCGAGTACTCCGTTAAAACCCGCCCTTTATACTCTTTAAGACCCGAGTACTACGTTATAAACCGCCCTTTATACTCTTTAAGACCCGAGTACTACGTTATAAACCGCCCTTTATACTCTTTGAGATCCGAGTACTCCGTTATAAACCGCACTTTATACTCTTAAAGTACCGAGTACTCAGTTATAAACCGCCCTTTATACTCTTTGAGATCCGAGTACTCCGTTATAAACCGCCCTTTATACTCTTTAAGATCCGAGTACTCCGTTATAAACCGCCCTTTATACTCTTTAAGACCCGAGTACTCCGTTATAAACCGCCCTGTATACTCTTTAAGACCCGAGTACTCCGTTATAAACCGCCCTTTATACTGTTTAAGACCCGAGTACTACGTTATAAACCGCCCCTTATACTCTTTAAGACCCGAGTACTAAGTTATAAACCGCCCTTTATACTCTTTAAGACCCGAGTACTCCGTTATAAACCGCCCTGTATACTCTTTGAGACCCGAGTACTACGTTATAAACCGCCCTTTATACTCTTTGAGATCCGAGTACTCCGTTATAAACCGCCCTGTATACTCTTTGAGACCCGAGTACTACGTTATAAACCGCCCTTTATACTCTTTGAGATCCGAGTACTCCGTTATAAACCGCCCTTTATACTCTTTGAGAGACGAGTACTCCGTTATAAACCGCCCTTTATACTCTTTAAGACCCGAGTACTACGTTATAAACCGCCCTTTATACTCTTTAAGACCCGAGTACTACGTTATAAACCGCCCTTTATACTCTTTAAGACCCGAGTACTACGTTATAAACCGCCCTTATACTCTTAAAGACCCGAGTACTCCGTTATAAACCGCCCTTATACTCTTTAAGACCCGAGTACTCCGTTATAAACCGCCCTTTATACTCTTGAGATCCGAGTACTCCGTTATAAACCGCCCTTTATACTCTTGAAGACCCGAGTACTCCGTTATAAACCGCCCTTTATACTCTTGAAGACCCGACTACTACGTTATAAACCGCCCTTTATACTGTTTAAGACCCGAGTACTACGTTATAAACCGCCCTTTATACTCTTTAAGACCCGAGTACTACGTTATAAACCGCCCTTTATACTCTTTGAGACCCGAGTACTACGTTATAAACCGCCCTTTATACTCTTTGAGACCCGAGTACTCCGTTATAAACCGCCCTTTATACTCTTTGAGACCCGAGTACTACGTTATAAACCGCCCTTTATACTCTTGAAGACCCGAGTACTACGTTATAAACCGCCCTTTATACTCTTGAGATCCGAGTACTCCGTTATAAACCGCCCTTTATACTCTTGAGATCCGAGTACTCCGTTATAAACCGCCCTTTATACTCTTTAAGACCCGAGTACTCCGTTATAAACCGCCCTTTATACTCTTTAAGACCCGAGTACTCCGTTATAAACCGCCCTGTATACTCTTTAAGACCCGAGTACTACGTTATAAACCGCCCTGTATACTCTTTAAGACCCGAGTACTACGTTATAAACCGCCCCTTTATACTCTTGAGATCCGAATACCACGTTATAAACCGCCCTTTATACTCTTTAAGACCCGAGTACTACGTTATAAACCGCCCTTTATACTCTTGAGATCCGAGTACTACGTTATAAACCGCCCTTTATACTCTTTAAGACCCGAGTACTACGTTATAAACCGCCCTTTATACTCTTGAAGACCCGAGTACTACGTTATAAACCGCCCTTTATACTCTTTGAGGCCCGAGTACTACGTTATAAACCGCCCTTTATACTCTTTGAGATCCGAGTACTCCGTTATAAACCGCCCTTTATACTCTTTAAGACCCGAGTACTACGTTATAAACCGCCCTTTATACTCTTTGAGACCCGAGTACTCCGTTATAAACCGCCCTTTATACTCTTTGAGACCCGAGTACTACGTTATAAACCGCCCTTTATACTCTTGAAGACCCGAGTACTACGTTATAAACCGCCCTTTATACTCTTGAGATCCGAGTACTCCGTTAAAAACCGCCCTGTGTACTCTTTGAGACCCGAGTACTCCTTTAAAACCGCCCTGTATACTCTTTAAGACCCGAGTACTCCGTTAAAACCGCCCTGTATACTCTTTAAGACCCGAGTACTACGTTATAAACCGCCCTTTATACTCTTTGAGACCCGAGTACTCCGTTATAAACCACCCTTTATACTCTTTGAGACCCGAGTACTACGTTATAAAACGCCCTTTATACTCTTGAAGACCCGAGTACTACGTTATAAACCGCCCTTTATACTCTTGAGATCCGAGTACTCCGTTATAAACCGCCCTTTATACTCTTGAGATCTGAGTACTCCGTTATAAACCGCCCTTTATACTCTTTAAGACCCGAGTACTCCGTTATAAACCGCCCTTTATACTCTTTAAGACCCGAGTACTCCGTTATAAACCGCCCTGTATACTCTTTAAGACCCGAGTACTACGTTATAAACCGTCCTTTATACTCTTAAAGACCCGAGTACTCCGTTAAAAACCGCCCTGTGTACTCTTTGAGACCCGAGTACTCCTTTAAAACCGCCCTGTATACTCTTTAAGACCCGAGTACTCCGTTAAAACCGCCCTGTATACTCTTTAAGACCCGAGTACTACGTTATAAACCGCCCTTTATACTCTTTAAGACCCGAGTACTACGTTATAAACCGCCCTTTATACTCTTTAAGACCCGAGTACTACGTTATAAACCACCCTTTATACTCTTGAGATCCGAGTACTACGTTATAAACCGCCCTTTATACTCTTTAAGACCCGAGTACTACGTTATAAACCGCCCTTTATACTCTTGAAGACCCGAGTACTACGTTATAAACCGCCCTTTATACTCTTTGAGGCCCGAGTACTACGTTATAAACCGCCCTTTATACTCTTTGAGATCCGAGTACTACGTTATAAACCGCCCTTTATACTCTTTAAGACCCGAGTACTACGTTATAAACCGCCCTTTATACTCTTTGAGACCCGAGTACTCCGTTATAAACCGCCCTTTATACTCTTTGAGACCCGAGTACTACGTTATAAACCGCCCTTTATACTCTTGAGATCCGAGTACTCCGTTATAAACCGCCCTTTATACTCTTGAGATCCGAGTACTCCGTTATAAACCGCCCTTTATACTCTTTAAGACCCGAGTACTCCGTTATAAACCGCCCTTTATACTCTTTAAGACCCGAGTACTCCGTTATAAACCGCCCTGTATACTCTTTAAGACCCGAGTACTCCGTTATAAACCGCCCTGTATACTCTTTAAGACCCGAGTACTACGTTATAAACCGCCCTGTATACTCTTTAAGACCCGAGTACTACGTTATAAACCGCCCTTTATACTCTTGAGATCCGAATACCACGTTATAAACCGCCCTTTATACTCTTTGAGAGACGAGTACTACGTTATAAACCGCCCTTTATACTCTTGAAGACCCGAGTTCTACGTTATAAACCGCCCTTTATACTCTTGAGATCTGAGTACTACGTTATAAACCGTCCTTTATACTCTTAAAGACCCGAGTACTCCGTTAAAAACCGCCCTGTGTACTCTTTGAGACCCGAGTACTCCTTTAAAACCGCCCTGTATACTCTTTAAGACCCGAGTACTCCGTTAAAACCGCCCTGTATACTCTTTAAAACCCGAGTACTACGTTATAAACCGCCCTTTATACTCTTTAAGACCCGAGTACTACGTTATAAACCGCCCTTTATACTGTTTAAGACCCGAGTACTACGTTATAAACCGCCCCTTATACTCTTTAAGACCCGAGTACTAATTATAAACCGCCCTTTATACTCTTTAAGACCCGAGTACTCCGTTATAATCCGCCCTGTATACTCTTTGAGACCCGAGTACTACGTTATAAACCGCCCTTTATACTCTTTGAGATCCGAGTACTCCGTTATAAACCACCCTGTATACTCTTTGAGATCCGAGTACTACGTTATAAACCGCCCTTTATACTCTTTGAGATCCGAGTACTCCGTTATAAACCGCCCTTTATACTCTTTGAGAGACGAGTACTACGTTATAAACCGCCCTTTATACTCTTTAAGACCCGAGTACTACGTTATAAACCGCCCTTTATAATCTTTAAGACCCGAGTACTACGTTATAAACCGCCCTTATACTCTTTAAGACTCGAGTACTCCGTTATAAACCGCCCTTATACTCTTTAAGACCCGAGTACTCTGTTATAAACCGCCCTTTATACTCTTGAGATCCGAGTACTCCGTTATAAACCGCCCTTTATACTCTTGAAGACCCGATTACTCCGTTATAAACCGCCCTTTATACTCTTGAAGACCCGAGTACTCCGTTATAAACCGCCCTTTATACTCTTGAAGACCCGACTACTACGTTATAAACCGCCCTTTATACTCTTTAAGACCCGAGTACTACGTTATAAACCGCCCTTTATACTCTTTAAGACCCGAGTACTCCGTTATAAACCGCCCTTTATACTCTTTGAGACCCGAGTACTACGTTATAAACCGCCCTTTATACTCTTTGAGACCCGAGTACTCCGTTATAAACCGCCCTTTATACTCTTTGAGACCTTTATACTCTTGAAGACCCGAGTACTACGTTATAAACCGCCCTTTATACTCTTGAGATCCGAGTACTCCGTTATAAACCGCCCTTTATACTCTTTAAGACCCGAGTACTCCGTTATAAACCGCCCTTTATACTCTTTAAGACCCGAGTACTACGTTATAAACCGCCCTGTATACTCTTTAAGACCCGAGTACTACGTTATAAACCGCCCTGTATACTCTTTAAGACCCGAGTACTACGTTATAAACCGCCCTTTATACTCTTGAGATCCGAATACCACGTTATAAACCGCCCTTTATACTCTTTAAGACCCGAGTACTACGTTATAAACCGCCCTTTATACTCTTGAGATCCGAGTACTACGTTATAAACCGCCCTGTATACTCTTTAAGACCCGAGTACTACGTTATAAACCGCCCTTTATACTCTTTAAGACCCGAGTACTACGTTATAAACCGCCCTGTATACTCTTTAAGACCCGAGTACTACGTTATAAACCGCCCTGTATACTCTTTAAGACCCGAGTACTCCGTTATAAACCGCCCTTTATACTCTTGAGATCCGAATACCACGTTATAAACCGCCCTTTATACTCTTTAAGACCCGAGTACTACGTTATAAACCGCCCTTTATACTCTTGAGATCCGAGTACTACGTTATAAACCGCCCTTTATACTCTTTAAGACCCGAGTACTACGTTATAAACCGCCCTTTATACTCTTGAAGACCCGAGTACTACGTTATAAACCGCCCTTTATACTCTTGAGATCTGAGTACTACGTTATAAACCGTCCTTTATACTCTTAAAGACCCGAGTACTCCGTTAAAATCCGCCCTGTGTACTCTTTGAGACCCGAGTACTCCTTTAAAACCGCCCTGTATACTCTTTAAGACCCGAGTACTCCGTTAAAACCGCCCTGTATACTCTTTAAGACCCGAGTACTACGTTATAAACCGCCCTTTATACTCTTAAAGACCCGAGTACTACGTTATAAACCGTCCTTTATACTCTTAAAGACCCGAGTACTACGTTATAAACCGCCCTTTATACTCTTAAAGACCCGAGTACTACGTTATAAACCGCCCTTTATACTCTTAAAGACCCGAGTACTACGTTATAAACCGCCCTTTATACTCTTGAGATCCGAATTCTACGTTATAAACCGCCCTTTATACTCTTGAGATCCGAGTACTCCGTTATAAACCCGCCCTTTATACTCACGGTGGAGAACCACTTGACTTATTTGATCAAGTGCACGGCAACAAGTCTCGACAATGTCAACAAGTCTCGATTCAGGTAAGGTTTTTAAAGATAAGTTTTTAAATATAGTGCCTGACCTACTTATATAGAATCCGACAATATATTGTGTTTATGTTTCATTTAAACAGTGAACACCTATTTGATGATCCGGTCAGAGCAAGACTTAAAGCAAAAAAGAAACTCGAGTGCATTAATACAGACAGGAACTCATTGTAAAGACTGAGCCTCGAAGTTAGATGGGAACAGCAAGGAGGAATGAGAGCGCACTATGTTACCAACTTACAGGCTAGGAACAGCAAGGAGGAATGAGAGCGCATTATATTACCAACTTACAGGCTAGGAACAGCAAGGAGGAATGAGAGCGCACTATATTACCAACTTACAGGCTAGGAACAGCAAGGAGGAATGAGAGCGCACTATATTACCAACTTACAGGCTAGGACTAAAACTTGAACATCGAGATTAGAGCTCAGCATTGAACATTAGAATGTTCTAGACTGAAGGCTGAACTGTGATTACAACATAATTGTGTTTCAAAGCTTGCTGAATCATATAAGATACATGCAGCTAAGAGTTTATAGGCCATCAATGGGAAAATGACAACAATGCATCTCTAAACCTTATGAAAATGTTTTATGCTCAATCCGTTTTCATACTAATTTTACACAGAATTTTTTTCAGTACTGTAAGACAAACGAACGTTTTAAAAGAGCACTAATTGGTAACCGACGTTTTGCTATTTATCTTAATAAAATGTTAAACTCATCAACACGTTAGGTAAACTCGGCAAAATACTGGAATCCAGATTTTAATATGAATGCTGAGCGACACTGTAGACTTTGTGACATGTCATTTGCCGGTGTCTAGAAGAAATCTATTCGCTGAGCTTGGACGTGTCACCTTATTTGAACCCACACACATCACAGTTTAGCTTCAATTGGCCGCTTTCGCGTCTTTCGTGTATCTTCAAGTCTTGCAAGAGCAAATGCTTTGCCACAATTTTTGCAAACGTGTAACTTTATCTCGCCGTGATTGCTGCACCTATGAAAAAGACATGTAATGTCACAAGTTAGTGAGAAATGCTCGCAATGTAGTACTTGAGTTTAATTTTTAAAAACACACTACTAGTATATTACTGCCATGCAATGAGTGTTTGATTGTGTGATCAGCATCATAAAACTAAACGACCCTGTCCACTGAAACACGGACCACATATTATGTGAGAAACGCAACCTCTCACAAACGAGAAAGGCTGGCAATGTCAGTAATTGAATATAATTTATAAAAAACACCATATTACTACGCAATGAGTGTTTGATCGTGTAATCAGCATCATAAAACTAAACGACCCTGTCCACTGAAACACGGACCACATTATTATGTGAATAACGCAACTCCTAAAAAACGTTGCCAGACGAAGGCAAATCTTCACCTCTACACGAGGGGAATCATAATAAAGGTATAACTGTTAGTATATTCTTATTACTCTGCGAAAGAAATGAATCTTAAAAATAACCTGTGTCTTGTACGCGTGAAGTAAAAACTTTCCCGCAAAAACGATGGCAATAGACCAGAATGCCTTCTATCATGGTTATAAGATGTTGTTGTTTTTTATTTTGAAATGCCAGTCGGAATCTTCATATCCTGAAATGAAACAAATATCACAAAACTATAAGTCAAATCAGCTGGCAATCGAAGACATTAAAAAGTACAAGAACACTTTGTTTTCTCAAAATTGTCAAAATGAAGAGTTATTAAGCGGTTATGTGTTACTGTATACCATGTATAATGCATACAAACACGTATTATATATACGATACGAAAAAGGAGTGGAACACCCTTTACAGCAAACTACAAGCCCTTTATATATCAATTGCGAGTATATTGTTAAAATTCGGAACTGAATTTTACTGCGATAACACATGATTTATGAAAAAGAGCCCATCATTTAGGCAACTCCGTCGGTCTAACTGTTAAAACGCGTTCAGTCTAACATTGCCACTCCATTAAAATGCGCCTTTTTCAAACAGGTAGCAAAGTTCAAAAATGAATTTGAAGAATATAAATATATATTTATAATAACTCATTTAAGCACCCGTCAGTGAAATAATGCGTATATATACTGAAGGTTAAAAACGACCGTGTACTTTATCAATCCTAAAATGTCCGTGTACTTTATCAATTTGATTTTAGCTCATTTTCGCCCTTGAAATAACTATAAGAAGTTAAAAAAATACACGCTGAAAACTATTAAATACATACAATTTGCTTAAAATAAAACTATTGTATGAATTAATTACGGCATACACGAAGTAAAGCGATATATTTGTCAAAAGCCGTGTACTTTGCATTAAATTTCAACTCCGAGAAATCAGTTTGTCAAGATTTTCAGGAAAACTTTAGGATATTAGATAGAGCTCTTAAATGTGGGTTTTATGGTCTTTATTTCACAAAAATTCTCCAAATATTAAGAAAGTTATCTTTAAAAATTTTACCTGAATCGAGACTTGTTGACATTTGTTGCCGTGCACTTGACCAAATAAGTCACGTGGGTTCTCCACCGTGATACTCTTGAGACCGAGTATTCCGTTAAAACCACCCTATATACTCTTGGGACCCAAGAACACCGTTAAAACCCTCCCTGTATACTCTTGAGACCCGAGTATTTCGTTAAAACCCTCCCTGTATACTCTTGAGACCCGAGTATTTCGTTAAAACCCTCCCTGTATACTCTTGAGACCCGAGTATTTCGTTAAAACCCGCCCTGCATACTCTTGAGACCCGAGTACTTCGTTAAAACCCTCCCTGTATACTCTTTGAGACCCGGATACTCCGTAAACCCGCCTATTATACTCTTGAGACCCGAGTACTCCTTTGAAACCGCCCTGTATACCGCGTACCCACCAAAGGTTTTCAGACTCTCATCAGAGCTGTTCAAGAAGTTTTTAGACTTAATTTTTTGACGTTTTTATATATGTACATTATTTATCAAAACAAAGTGTTATTAGTGAATGAACTTAGTGCTAAAGTATATGCATACTATTTTGGGGTTTTATTTAGTGCTATGTGAATCGTGTCTGAAAATGAACATTTCGCTCATTGCTTTCGAATGTTGCCGACATCACTCGCGCGCTTTTATATCTTACATAGCCAGTTGAAAATATTTAAACTACGTCACTTCAACAGATGAGTTAGAAATTATAGAGACACAAGAACTCTTAGCAATATATTTAGTATTTGGTAATTTTGCGAGCCATTTTCGACCCTTATAAGATGCTTTAAATTTAATTTGTCCTTTAAATCCAATATACTTTTAACAAGTAAATCGATTTTATTTTACCTTTATTACGATCCCTTTTCTATGAACAACTTGATTCACTACCAATTCGCGTTAGAACCGCGGAAGAGATTGCATCATCGCGGATAAATCATGGCGATATATTCCGCGGTAGCCAACGCAGTGGTGCGGGTCATCGCTGCGTTCATCTGTTGCTATCGCGTATGACTTCCGAAAACATGCACTCGGCGTATCGCCGTGATGCCGGCTTACCGCGATGGGGAGGACGTAATTTCGTTTCTGGCAAACATTAAGTGAGAAAAATGTTTCATGGCAAACAAAATGGCGTATTTGGATTGATAAATACCGATTCTGGGACCATTTTTTGCCTGGTAAGTTGACTTTTTTATAATTTTAAAACCAAATGCGTCTAGTGTGTGGGGAAAAAGATATTCCTCAATCGGCATCTCAGTTTGGTATCATAACAAAGATAAAAAAGTTATTGAACAGATTATGGCTCGGGGGCAATGTTTACAAATTAATGTGTTGAATTGGATATGCAGCAATTTTAAAAGGTGAAGGTGGTACTAGTAGAAGATTGTACATGTAAACAAGGGGGAGGACGTAGTTTCGTTTCTGGCAAACATTAAGTGAGAAAAATGTTTCATGGCAAACAAAATGGCGTATTTGGATTGATAAATATCGATTCTGGGACCAACTTTTGCCTGGTAAGTTGACTTTTTTTATAATCGTGAAAAAATGAATGCGTCCAGTGTGTGGGGAAAAACATATTCTTCAATCGACATCTTAGTTTGGTATCATAACTTTAAAGATAAAAAAGTTATTGAACAGATTGTGGCTCGGGAGGCAATGTTTACAAATAAATATGTCGAATTTATCCTCATTTTTCGTATTTTCTCGGCAAATATGGCATATCTGTGCATGTTTTAACCGTGCTTTCATGTATATTTTCCTATCTTCCAAACGTCATGGTTATTACTCGACTGTACACGTTTCCTGGTCGATTTTTGTACCTTACCCCCTCCTTTTTTAGTGCAAGCACATTACCCACATTTTGGTGACAGTGCAAACAACCTTCTGCATCATTTCAGTGTGTCCAACTGTTCATATTGTGCTGTAAAATTAACTACATACCTCTGACCAACTACAATTGTATGTGTTTACGATTATACCATAGTTAAAAAGTAAAACAACATAAATTATTCTAGAATAACGTACCTCGATTATCATTCAAAACATTGTTTTGATGATATCTGTAACGATTAATACATAAATTAGCAATACTATAAATAGTATTCCGGCGTTTAATTTTTAGCAGAATATAACTATTTATAGATCGTTATATTTATCAGATTAGTGTGGGTCAAAATAATAGATGCTCAGGTAGGAAGGTAACATACTGATATTCACTCTGAGTTCAGACCAAGATGTTTTAGAAATTATTACCGACCGCAAGTGTACCATCGCCTGCAGGGTTTGTTATTATAACCCTGTGTGACCATGAAGCACGCTTATTTGTAATGGTGTATTTCTAATATAACTTGTATGAGATAAAAAACAAAAATGATTGTCTGAAAGTTAAAATAGTTGTATCTCAGGTTTCGCGTTGCTAATGCTTCAAATACTATGATTTGCCTGCTATACAAAAACAAAATACTATTCATTCTATGATTTTTAGGCGTATACTTTTCTAATAAGATGTTCACATTTTTTGCGTAAAAGCTTCGTTCCGGTGTATTCTTGGCATAGTTTTGGACATTAGCCTTTCAATTTATTCTAACACACATTCCCTGATACGACAGTGAGTTATGCATACTTTTGATGAAGCAAAGTAGTTCGGATTTAACCTGTAAAACACCCAAAGAGTGCGAAGCATTCATAACAGCACTAGTATTATTTCTACACAGATACTTACATAAAACATAAATAACATTTATTTATCAATAATACTTGAAAAGGCACAATCATATTCCCATTCTTAGAACAGAAAATTTCCGATAATCTAGAAATAGTTTCAACTACATTAACAGACTGATTTTCTAAATATAGTTTCTACATACATTTTCAATCGGATAGGAATTATTGCTCAAGTTATTCGTAAAAATAAAATCATTTTCCTTAAACAGTTAAAACGTGTATGTTCATAAAACTTGCATAACGTATGATATATAATCGAAGCACTGAAAATCTTTAGAAGCGATTGAAAGGGGCATGCATTGTCAGGGGCGTAACCAGCGTTACGCACTTACGCATGTGCGTAACATTAATTTGAACAATGGAAGGTCGACGGCTAAGCTAAAAATTGATATCAGAATAAAAGGAAGAGCAGCCAAAGAAAACGTTGCTTCCCTGTGATAGATTAAGCTTTCTGAGCCGAAATCAATCACTTGGTTTGGTTACTACAAAGTCGGCGGCCTCGAACCTATTAATCCCTCCAAATACACCCCAGAGTTCAACATGTTCGTTCCATTTTCCATTGTTTTCCACTGGGTAGAACCCCCCCCCCCCCCCCCCCCCCCCCCCCCCCCCCCCCCCCCCCCCCCCCCCCCCCCCCCCCGAACCCACAACCGGCTACAGGGATATTCCCCATCCCACACCCTCCCCCTTTAGTGCGTAACATTCGGTAAAGTCTGGCTACGCCTCTGATTGTATCTTTAAATACATGGGGATGCGTCGACTTAAGTGATAAGCTGTGCATCTTGAATGGAATTATTGCTGAAGTTGTTTGTAAAAAAATGATTTTCCTTAAACAAAACGTGTATGTTCATTAAAGGAAATGATATATGATGTATTGTATTTTCCTATCGTATGATATCTAATAAAAGCAACGAAATATCTTTAGCATGCATTGTCACATTAAATACATGGGGAGGGGGGTTTACGACGATTGAAGTGATATTTACATAAACAAAATGACACAAGACGCCATAAAATAGGTAAAAATGTTGTTGTTTCCTCGCCCAGTGTGGGCAAAAGCGCTCTTGGCCCTCGGCACATTTTTCACTTTTATCAATGTGCCCTTCACCCATTCCCATAGTTCAAATAAGATTTGCAGCTCTCACATATTTGCCCGCAGATAGTCTTTCAGCGCCTCGCGCTTTGATTTGTAATGGTAAACATAATTGTCAATTTGATATTGAATGATTAAAAATAGGTATATAAAATAATAGAAATAATGATTTGAACGGCGTCGTGTTTTGCTGAAAAAAGTGCGCCTGTCTCTAATTCTTGAAAAAAACTGCTCGTTTAATTTTGATTTTTTTTTTAAAATACATGTATTCAATGTTTTATTACAAATCGCCTGATATCAAGAAAAGGGTACCTCGCCGACTTCGTTTTTTTCGCAGTATCAAATAATCTAACCCCTATACCTTTTCTATTTCGATACGTATTGTATTAAAACGTTTAGTATTTAAATGAATACTTCGCAACGCCGCGTATAGCGGTGAATCGACGCGTTGGAACGCGGGGGGGGGGGGGGGGGGTATAGTAAAAATCGCGGCGATGTGCGAAATGTGCAAAAAACGCGTGGTTGGTTTGTTTGTCAACCTTTCATAAAATATTATTTCTATAAATACGCAAATACATAGACCAACTTGAGAATGACCTATCCCTCTAAGTTAGAACTTTTGTCATAAGCATTTATTTCATTACATAACAACATTTCAAAGCACGTTATCGATACTCGAAGTAATTCTTTTAGTCGTCCTTCGTAGCTTTTAGCAGCTCTTTGTCATCATTAGTAGCTCTACGAATTTCTAAGTAGCTCTTCCTGGTTCTTAGTAGTTCTGAGTGTTTTATTTAGTTCTTGATAGTTCTCAGTAGCTCTAAGTTAATATTAATAGGTCATAGTAGCTCTAGTAATAGTTCTTAGTAGCTCTTAGCAGGTCTTAGTAGTTCTCAGTGGCTCTAAGTTAATATTAGTAGGTCATAGTAGCTCTAGTAATAGTTCTAAGTAGCTCTTAGCAGGTCTTAGTAGTTCTTAGTAGTTCTCAGTGGCTCTAAGTTAATATTAATAGGTCATAGTAGCTCTAGTAATAGTTCTTAGTAGCTCTTAGCAGGTCTTAGTAGTTCTTAGTAGTTCTCAGTGGCTCTAAGTTAATATTAGTAGGTCATAGTAACTCTAGTAATAGTTCTTAGTAGCTCTTAGCAGGTCTTAGCAGGTCTTAGTAGTTCTTAGTAGTTCTCAGTGGCTCTAAGTTAATATTAGTAGGTTATAGTAACTCTAGTAATAGTTCTTTGTAGCTCTTAGCAGGTATTAGCAGGTCTTAGTAGTTCTTAGTAGTTCTCAGTGGCTCTAAGTTAATATTAGTAGGTCATAGTAACTCTAGTAATAGTTCTTAGTAGCTCTTAGCAGGTCTTAGCAGGTCTTAGTAGTTCTTAGTAGTTCTCAGTGGCTCTAAGTTAATATTAGTAGGTCATAGTAACTCTAGTAATAGTTCTTAGTAGCTCTTAGCAGGTCTTAGCAGGTCTTAGTAGTTCTTAGTAGTTCTCAGTGGCTCTAAGTTAATATTAGTAGGTCATAGTAACTCTAGTAATAGTTCTTTGTAGCTCTTAGCAGGTATTAGCAGGTCTTAGTAGTTCTTAGTAGTTCTCAGTGGCTCTAAGTTAATATTAATAGGTCATAGTAACTCTAGTAATAGTTCTTTGTAGCTCTTAGCAGGTATTAGCAGGTCTTAGTAGTTCTTAGTAGTTCTCAGTGGCTCTAAGTTAATATTAGTAGGTTATAGTAACTCTAGTAATAGTTCTTAGTAGCTCTTGGCAGGTCTTAGTAGGTCTTAGTAGTTCTTAGTAGTTCTCAGTGGCTCTAAGTTAATATTAGTAGGTCATAGTAGCTCTAGTAATAGTTCTAAGTAGCTCTTAGCAGGTCTTAGCAGGTCTTAGTAGTTCTTAGTAGTTCTTAGTAGCTCTAAGTTAATATTAATAGGTCATAGTAGCTCTAGTAATAGTTCTTAGTAGCTCTTAGCAGGTCTTAGCAGGTCTTAGTAGTTCTTAGTAGTTCTCAGTGGCTCTAAGTTAATATTAGTAGGTTATAGTAACTCTAGTAATAGTTCTTAGTAGCTCTTAGCAGGTCTTAGCAGGTCTTAGTAGTTCTTAGTAGTTCTCAGTGGCTCTAAGTTAATATTAGTAGGTCATAGTAACTCTAGTAATAGTTCTTTGTAGCTCTTAGCAGGTCTTAGTAGGTCTTAGTAGTTCTTAGTAGTTCTCAGTGGCTCTAAGTTAATATTAGTAGGTCATAGTAGCTCTAGTAATAGTTCTTAGTAGCTCTTAGCAGGTCTTAGCAGGTCTTAGTAGCTCTTAGTAGTTCTCAGTGGCTCTAAGTTAATATTAGTAGGTCATAGTAACTCTAGTAATAGTTCTTTGTAGCTCTTAGCAGGTCTTAGTAGGTCTTAGTAGTTCTTAGTAGTTCTCAGTGGCTCTAAGTTAATATTAGTAGGTCATAGTAACTCTAGTAATAGTTCTTTGTAGCTCTTAGCAGGTCTTAGTAGGTCTTAGTAGTTCTTAGTAGTTCTCAGTGGCTCTAAGTTAATATTAGTAGGTTATAGTAACTCTAGTAATAGTTCTTTGTAGCTCTTAGCAGGTCTTAGTAGGTCTTAGTAGTTCTAAGTAATTCTCAGTGGCTCTAAGTTAATATTAGTAGGTCATAGTAACTCTAGTAATAGTTCTTAGTAGCTCTTAGCAGGTCTTAGCAGGTCTTAGTAGTTCTTAGTAGTTCTCAGTGGCTCTAAGTTAATATTAGTAGGTCATAGTAGCTCTAGTAATAGTTCTTAGTAGCTCTTAGCAGGTCTTAGTAGGTCTTAGTAGTTCTTAGTAGTTCTCAGTGGCTCTAAGTTAATATTAGTAGGTCATAGTAACTCTAGTAATAGTTCTTTGTAGCTCTTAGCAGGTCTTAGTAGGTCTTAGTAGTTCTTAGTAGTTCTCAGTGGCTCTAAGTTAATATTAGTAGGTTATAGTAACTCTAGTAATAGTTCTTTGTAGCTCTTAGCAGGTCTTAGTAGGTCTTAGTAGTTCTAAGTAATTCTCAGTGGCTCTAAGTTAATATTAGTAGGTCATAGTAACTCTAGTAATAGTTCTTAGTAGCTCTTAGCAGGTCTTAGCAGGTCTTAGTAGTTCTTAGTAGATCTCAGTGGCTCTAAGTTAATATTAGTAGGTCATAGTAGCTCTAGTAATAGTTCTTAGTAGCTCTTAGCAGGTCTTAGCAGGTCTTAGTAGCTCTTAGTAGTTCTCAGTGGCTCTAAGTTAATATTAGTAGGTTATAGTAACTCTAGTAATAGTTCTTAGTAGCTCTTAGCAGGTCTTAGTAGGTCTTAGTAGTTCTTAGTAGTTCTCAGTGGCTCTAAGTTAATATTAGTAGGTCATAGTAACTCTAGTAATAGTTCTTAGTAGCTCTTAGCAGGTCTTAGCAGGTCTTAGTAGTTCTTAGTAGTTCTCAGTGGCTCTAAGTTAATATTAGTAGGTCATAGTAGCTCTAGTAATAGTTCTTAGTAGCTCTTAGCAGGTCTTAGTAGGTCTTAGTAGTTCTAAGTAGTTCTCAGTGGCTCTAAGTTAATATTAGTAGGTCATAGTAGCTCTAGTAATAGTTCTTAGTAGCTCTTAGCAGGTCTTAGCAGGTCTTAGTAGTTCTTAGTAGTTCTCAGTGGCTCTAAGTTAATATTAGTAGGTCATAGTAACTCTAGTAATAGTTCTTTGTAGCTCTTAGCAGGTCTTAGCAGGTCTTAGTAGTTCTTAGTAGTTCTCAGTGGCTCTAAGTTAATATTAGTAGGTCATAGTAACTTTAGTAATAGTTCTTAGTAGCTCTTAGCAGGTCTTAGTAGGTCTTAGTAGTTCTTAGTAGTTCTCAGTGGCTCTAAGTTAATATTAGTAGGTCATAGTAACTTTAGTAATAGTTCTTAGTAGCTCTTAGCAGGTCTTAGCAGGTCTTAGTAGTTCTTAGTAGTTCTCAGTGGCTCTAAGTTAATATTAGTAGGTCATAGTAACTCTAGTAATAGTTCTTAGTAGCTCTTAGCAGGTCTTAGTAGGTCTTAGTAGTTCTTAGTAGTTCTCAGTGGCTCTAAGTTAATATTAGTAGGTCATAGTAACTCTAGTAATAGTTCTTTGTAGCTCTTAGCAGGTATTAGCAGGTCTTAGTAGTTCTTAGTAGTTCTCAGTGGCTCTAAGTTAATATTAGTAGGTCATAGTAACTCTAGTAATAGTTCTTTGTAGCTCTTAGCAGGTCTTAGTAGGTCTTAGTAGTTCTTAGTAGTTCTCAGTGGCTCTAAGTTAATATTAGTAGGTCATAGTAACTCTAGTAATAGTTCTTAGTAGCTCTTAGCAGGTCTTAGCAGGTATTAGCAGGTCTTAGTAGTTCTCAGTGGCTCTAAGTTAATATTAGTAGGTCATAGTAACTCTAGTAATAGTTCTTAGTAGCTCTTAGCAGGTCTTAGTAGGTCTTAGTAGTTCTTAGTAGTTCTCAGTGGCTCTAAGTTAATATTAGTAGGTCATAGTAACTCTAGTAATAGTTCTTTGTAGCTCTTAGCAGGTCTTAGTAGGTCTTAGTAGTTCTTAGTAGTTCTCAGTGGCTCTAAGTAGTTATAAGTAGCTCTTAGTAGCCTGAAGAAGCTCTTAATTGCTCTTAGTAGTTAGTTTTTAGGTCTTAACTGCTCTGAGTAACTCTTGGTGGGTTTGATAAACCACTATCCCGTATTCATTTCTTGTATTATTGATGGTATTTATTTCCGGCGAAGTGCGTTTCATAGCCGTGAGCTGTAAGGTTCTTCTTATTTGTTTTATCCAGCAAAACAGTTCGCTTTCGAGATCCATACTAGGATTTGGTCCAGTTTTCAATAATTGTATTTCATTCATTTAAGGTATTATATACATGAACAACAAAGGCAAACTTCATTCTGATGATTTTATTTTGAAAACAATGGATGGAGATCAGCACATATGTTGGGTACACAAGATGATCAGTCAACATTAAACAACATGGAAATACATTAAAATAATGGATGGGACAAATGCATACATGATAATGGATAGCTGTGGTCGGTTGAAGATCTGAAATGAAAAAAGAAAGAAAATATTTAAATGTTTAAATCTAGTTATTTTGTACAAATGTTGTAATAAAAAGCTAAACCACGTCAGAGCATTACTATTGAAGAGCTCCTTGAACTAAAATAGCATGCAAAATGGCTTTCAATACAAATCCGTGGTATATTTGCATTAAAGTTCAGTCACTCACCATTTAACCCTGGACGATGGTGATGGGGGTCACAGTTGAGCCCGAGGTGCTGTTGAAGAAGCTGTTGTTGCTGAACAACAGGACGACGACGAAGAGAAGACCAATCAGCATCACTATAATGGAGAAATAAAAAATGTTTTGTTAATTTTAAATTTTATTTATATGTTCATATGTTTTGTTCAATGAAAAAAGTGGCGTCGTATCGCCATAAATGATGTGCGTAGAACTAAAGGCGGTAATTCATTACATAAGAAAAGAAGGGAAAACTAATTTCCTGTAATATCTGATCGAAATATTTTAAAAGATGCGATTTTTGGATAAAATAAAACAATCCTTATTTATGCGTAAAATCAGACCATTTACTTATTAAATTGTTTGACTTGCATTTTGCACAATAGAAGTGCCAATGTTAATTTACAATATGTTGAATATTCATAACTACTGTATCACAGGTAAACAATAACGGTTCTAGTTTCAGTAACTGCACAATAACTTCCAGCCGAAAATGGAAAACAAATAATTTGGAAAGTGTAAAAATGAACTTACAAATGCCACCATCGCCGGCACCACCAGCACCGCCAGCGCCGCCGTAGTAGGGCATGTACGAGTAACCGTAACCGGCACCGCCGAGGCTACCTCCGTGGCCACCTCCGTAGCTGCTACCGTAGCTGCTTCCGAAATCGCTTCCGTATCCGTAATCGGCCAGAGCGGCTCCCAAAACTCCCATAAGGGCAATAACGGCAATAGCGGAGATCTTCATGGTTGCTGAAAGTAAGATGAGTTAAGTAAAGATCAGATTAAAACGCAATTGAATGTTTTGCAATGTCGCAATTTTAATTTGATTTCACCAAATTAGCAGGAGTAAAATATTTCCTTCCGGAAAGCTTAATTCTGCCACGGTTTCGAAGTTTTAAATGATTCTGTTTATATGATAATAAAATCTAACATCATTGCATTCATTTTTCAATGAGATCAAATATGATTTTATGTAAATCGTAAAATTTAAATACATAAATTATTAAAACGCTCGAACAACAGCAACCAGCCATAAGTCGCTATAACTTAAGAAAGGCATAAAATGTTTTCTTACCTTGTTGGTTGTTGAGCTGACTACCGGAGAATAGTAAAGAATATTTGAACACGCCACTATATATACTAAAACTATTATATAATTTCCTGGTGCACCCTTCAATGTATCAATATACCCTTCCGCTTCGATCTGAAATGGCGGAAACAACCGATACGTTCGTAAACTATCGGGTAGTCTCTTTTTGCTTTTGACGGAAATAAACGAAGAGCTCTCGGTTTGTGACGTATTGCATACAAAAAATGGCCAACGGGTACAACAGATAATTGAAATTTATTACGCAATTTGTTGATAATTTGTGTAACAATTTTGTTTAATGAAATATGATAGACAGCTCGTGTATTAACTTTGGTACCCGTGTCCCTAATAACCCAAATACCGTGTACCCATTGTGTGTACAGTCTCAACAGGGACTTTAAGCACTTGTTTTTAGAATCAATATCAAGTAAAACGCTTTTTAATTGCACCCGACTGAACATTTTCGACTCACAACAAAATCTCTCACGGGAGATTTCTCGACCAAACACAACTGTAATACATTTTATAATGTTATCTATATGTAATAAATGCATAAGTTATAACTGCTCCTGTGCCACGGCGAAGAGGCAATAGTTTAATATTCGGTTACAATCGACTTATTGATTTTTGTTGGCGTTAAAAATAATAGTTTAGATGTTTTTTAGTTATCGATATATGCTGTAAACATATCCCAAAACCTGAAATATGATTCCCCAAACCTAAAGCATGATGCATACACACACAAGTACATTGCATGCAAGTATATTATGATTAAGATTAAACTATAATAAACTATATTAAAATTAAAACATCAAATACAATATAATTTTTTAATAATTGTCAATTTTGCGATTTATAGAGTCTTGAAAAACGGCTTTATGAAAGCGCCCGAAGTCGGACGCGGACACTTAAAGCTTTGAAGACGGGTCACAATTTATTTTAAATGGGAATTGGTATTTGAAAGGGATTCATCCACTTTTCGTGAAGTAAGGCATTGCTTTTATTAGCTCATCTTTTCGAACGAAATATTCGAGGTATTGTGATAGCCTTGTGGCGTTGTCGCCATTGTCGGTGGAGTCTTTGAGCATAGACTTTACCTTGACCATTAAAAAAACATTCTAGTTATTCAAATGATAATTGTACACCTGTTGCCGGATAAATTCTCACGTGTACAGCAAGTTTCATAAATCTGGCTCAAATCATTGTTGAGGAAAGCCCTTTCTTCGACCGTTTATTTCGAGCGCTAATCAAAACGGGCATTCATTAGAGCTAGAACAGATTGTAATGCATTGAACATGCTCAACGCGTCTTCCGCAATAGTGCCAATGCGTTGTTCAAAGTTGACGTAAACGAAGAGTATGATCTCTTATTTTTGTTCTTTTTACACGGGTAAAAAGGAATAATTTGAAAATACAATTCCACATGTCGTGTAAAATGTAAAAGTTCTTAACAAAAAAAAAACCCTGATCCTCTACAACATGCATAACTGGCTAGAGATTACTGTTGGCAAAGGTACAATCTGCATGCTCATTCAAAGTGTTATCATTCCTATTCATTAATTGACATCACAGCGTTCACAAAATCGAGCCTATCGCACAAAGTATAGCAAATAAAGTTATAAAATTGTAGCGAGGCAACCTTTTGACAATAAAAATGAAAATGAGGGAATTGCTAAAACCGCCGTATCCGTAATAACATTTTTCATGTAAATCCATGTATAACAAAATGTTGTGGCTGGTTGATGTGAACACAAAACTTGTTACAATGGTAAATGGCCATGATCCAAGTTAAGTCTGGAGGCAGATACGCAAGATCGATTAGAAGCGAGTGTTTTAGGGAACATAATTTCAATCCACAATACTAAATCTATCGCGACGAATCACAGTATAGTTCCAGTATCTATTATTTATTATTTATAAATCTTCATCACTAATTCCATCGGGATAAAAAGATCTAAAATACCCATAACTCCTCTATTTCAACAGACATAAGCAAGTACCCTTTATCTCATCTAGGTTTGGCATTAAATGTTGAATGTTCAAACTGACACTGACATGCAATCCAGTCTATTAATGAAATTGAATTTTCCACATTACTATCACTAACATGCGAACAAGGAGAACATTGCATATCAGCAGCTAATAACGACGTATTTGAGTTTACATTACACTAATTATCACTAGAATTGTTAAATGAATCTTGTAATGGTGATTTGCAGCATCAATTGCACAACTGCATTTGTTTTGTTTTTTGTTACAGCCACTGCGCAAAATTTCTAAATATTTAAATTTATTTGAACAGTTATATATATATCATTAGTGAATGCCAGTCGCTGAATTCCTATCGTAGTCTTTGGTGCCGTAGGTGTTTTGCGGTGGCATTCACTAGTCTTATTGTTATTTCTTCCACAGATTGAACAGAAGAAATTACAAAAGACTTCGTTTCTGTCCGACGTATTTTTCCGGTAAGATAGCGGCCTTGCAAAACCCCGATCACGACGTGGCGTTTCGGTTTTAAGCACAATGCAATTGCCTTTATTCTAAGAGTCACAGTGCCGCACCAGAAAAGATGAGGACTGTCACGTAAAAATTATTTCCTCACTGTCGAAGAATTTTATTTACAAAATAGAACTGATTGTGGGTTAGCCTTACAAAATATGCATATTTTATTGTTGTTTGCCGGTGATATAGCTGTTCTTTGAGAAACCTCTGAATATTTACAAATGTCGCTAGATCGTGTATACAAATATTGTTATACCATTGCTTAAACAAAATTTTAGCAGAGGTCGTACCAAATATAATGAGAAATAGGTCCATGCAAATGAAGATGTCGAAATTGTTAACGTTTATGACTATTTAGGTGCAACATTGGCATGCATTGTTAATTTTAACTTTAATACTCAAACTTTAAATGGTAAAGGTTTAAAGGTATTTGACTGTTTGTTGTCAAAATTTAAAAAAAGTATGAATGTAAACCGAGCGTAGCTTAACAGCTATTTGATGAGTATTTTGAAATGCTGGTTCAAACTGAAACAATGGTGATTATAGAGTTATTCAATCGGTCAAAGAAGATGCTATGTTTGACATTGATAATGTTAAATCAAATTGGCTTAGCAAAGTTAAAAACCTTTTCAAACCATATAGATTTTGTATTCGCTGCCTTGAAGTGCAAATAAAGAAGACGTACTTTCGTCAATCGTATAATTTTCTTTGCATTCCACACTTTTTGCCGCCAACAGTTTTACTACGCAGCGTAAAGTAGTGCGAAGTAGAACCTTTTGTATAAGAATGTAGAAATAGACGAGCATACGAGCAAACATTTGTTTAAATTATGTTTACAAACGCTACAGCGTTCTTATATCGATCAGGTACGCCACGTACCTTTTTACTAAAATCGAATAACTTTGCGCGCAATATGTTACGACCTTTTTATTCTATCAGAGCTGGCATGTATAAATATAATTGTTTTTTGTGTATATGGTAACATCGTAACTAATATATCAGTCAGTGGAAGGAGAACGGTAAAAATTATGTCGGTCTTTCTTTGCACGCCCAAAGTTTGAACATTTGATTTCCTTTGCCAAAAAATAGTTTCAAGAGCTTTCCTTTTATACGAAAATCTTAAGAATCGGTCCACACAATTCAATTCAATATACATATCCATTTTCTTTGCCTGGAATTAAAATGCATGACCGCATAACACGGTATTCCATATGCAACATTGTCCGCCTACGTAAAAACAAACATGGTCACATCATGATCGTAAAACAAAGCATACGGAAATATCACCTGCCTTTGTTTTAATAAAGCCTATTTATATTACATATCCAGTATTTATAGCTGCAATTGTAGCAACAAGTACGGCTATTGAAATACAATCGGCTGACATTACTAACTAGACATACGACTTTCTTTGTTTCTTTTCGGACACATGGAATAAGGGTTCCATTTTGAAATAAATATGCGTAATGCTGATGCGGAAAGCATATGCGGAAATCGTATTAATCAAATCTCGGACTTTCATAGAAACGTATGATAACTTGTTTTTCATCGCGGTGAAAACCTCCAGTGCGTTCAGCGCTTTGATTATTATGTAAGGGTAATGATTAACAAATAAATAAAAAAAAACTTTCATTTCTATTTCCAAACAAGGTACAACAGGTATAACAAACCTACATTTACACCAATGGTTAAGCAGTGTCAATGAAAATGGTATTTTAACTGTGTATAGAGTACTTAATACTTCATTCGAATATGTATTTTATTAGGTGATATTGTGTCAAGAAATCCAATAAATGCTTTTACAAAATTACGAATACTGCTCTAATATTTTAAGAATATATGCTGGTTGATATGAAATAAAATAACGGTAATCTTTGTCAAGTGTGGTAATATAAATAGAATAGAGGATGAGTTAAAACAATGGTTAAAATAAAGCACAGAAATTTAAACCAGGGGCGGGTCTATTAATTGATGTTAGAGGTTTTAAGATGTTTATAGTTATGGCTCGATAAAATGACAAGCTTAAATTGTGTACATCGGGTACCATGAACTATTTTGATGCTATTGAAAACGTTCCAAAATGTGCTTAGCCATTGCGGACAATCGAATATAATAATATCACTACCAGACAAATTTGCAGTTTTGTCAAGCACTTTATTTTATTTCCAAATTTGCAAAAATCGGGACAGAGTAACAGCACCTGGTTTATAGTTCCAAGGTAACAATAAATGAGTACAAATGTATCGCCTTATTGTCGGTTACAAAAGCTCACCATTGACACGTGCACCATGCACTTTCATTTCTCTGTAAAGTGATCTACGATAGCATGTCACAAGTTCGAATTTCATCGAAATTTTATTAATCCTGTTTATTATTGCTATTTTCACAGTTATATCAAACATCAAATAATAAAAGTTTAAAAGGTAAGTTCATTGCTTAGTTTATCATTCTGTTTAAACATTTAGTTGTGTGTAGCCCTAAAATTGGTTCGACATGATATGACTACGAATCGAGAAAGGGAGACTACTTTTGAAGTAAGAGTTAATTCCCTTGGAGAAAATCGACACGAGCCGCCATATTTGCGGAAAATTCATTACAAAGACAAGATATGACCGAAAGAAAACACTAACTTACGTTAAAGTTTCCATTCTGGAAACGGCCAACTGTTGGCCACTAAGAGATGAATGCCTCTCTCAAATGCAAATAAGCGTGTTCTGCATGAACAGCAACGTAAAGAGGACGGAAAGGTTTCTAAAAAGAGGCGACTGAGCGACGCAGATTCTCAACAAAATAAAAAATCTAAACCTAACCCAGAGGACGTTATGACAGACTCTCAGAAACGTGCTAATTTCTCAGCTATTCCAAGCCCTGGGAGTAATGGGGTTCACAGGCATGCAGCTCCCCTTGGAACTAGCAAACCAGGGACAACAAAGAAACTAGTTATCAAAAATTTTAAAGGTCAGTGACAGTGAAGGAAAATATTAAATATTGTGACTGTACAAAGTTACATAAGTAATTAATTTCAAGTATAATATATTTCCATGTATTTTATCCTTTATTAAGGAAGATTAAATATGAAGTTGCCGCTTTGTTGTGTGCATTCTGTCTGCTCCTTTTATATATTAAACTATTTTTAATAGAAAGGATGTAAAAAAATAAATGTACACCCATTGAACCAACAAGCAATGACGGAGCACATGTTTAGATCACATACTCTCAAAACAAGGTCACACATAAAAACTCAGACAGCGGGGCCAGAGGATTACGTTAAAAAATGCATTTGAAGGGTTTACATGTTAAAATTTCCAGAAATGAATAGGCCAGGCCTCCGAAAAAGCCTGGGGAAAAAATGTAACTTGGTAATTTCTCCTTTCCAATCCAAAATGCTTTTAACAATCAATGCATTAACAATCAATGCAAGTAAAATAAAAAAAAATATGACATATATATATATATATATATATATATATATATATATATATATATATATACATTTTTGTTCATCGCATGTATTTAGCTGGGGTACAAAATGCCTGAGGAAAGCTCCGACTGTCAACCCAAATCTGGGAATTACTGCTAACAGAAAAAATTCTATCAAAAAAAGAGAAACAGCCTACAGCATTATCTACTGTTTACATTTTTGCCAAAATTATTTTCTGGCATAATATTACAATTAATGTATCTTCGTTTATTTTATTTTCAGAGAAGCCAAAATTACCAGAGAATTATCAGCAGGAAGCATGGGGCAAGCTACGGGAAGCAGTGGAAGCTATTCACACGAGGAGAGCAATACGCTCAAGTCTCGAAGAACTGTATCAGGCTGTGGAAAATATGTGCTCATACAAGATGTCATCAATGTTATACGAACAGTTGAAACAAGTCTGTGAATCACATGTGAAGTGCAACATCTCAAAGTTCTTGGAATATCCTTTGAAAATATTTATATCGTAGTCTGGGGCTTATACATGCATGATTTTAATTCAATAGCTTAATATTATCTAGAAATCATAATATATGTACCCTAGTGTATCAGGGTCCTTAAAACAGGCAAGTATACCGTATGAAGAAAATGGGCCAGCCGCAGGCATACATGTAAGCAGGGATTCTGCGATCGCATCCATTCAGTTAAGGGCAGATTTTATCAAAAAAGGTCAAGTCTGATTCCGATTTTGTCATAATAGATTATTGAAATAATATAGATATATACATGATATTGATAAATATCATATAATAAAAAAACCTGAAAATATATAAAAAATATTCATCAATTTATTATTATTTTAATGAATCAATTTGCTTAGGTATTAGATATTTGGTTATATTTTGATGAGTAATAGTTACAGACAGCACCCACAACTGGAGTTGTTGATATACACAAAGCTGTATTTGTGTAATTTAATCACTGGTACGAGGGGTGCTGCTGACGTAACTGTTTTGTACTATGTTATCAAGTGTTGTATAAGTAAATAACCTTGTAATTTATCTTAATTGTGGTAATCGAATAACTACACGGCATGGTTACGATCATTCCAGTGGATATCAGTATGGGAGTTATTGTATCAACAAACACAAACTGTCAAAGGAAACACACAAAAACATGGTACAAATGAATTTAATGCATTGAATGATTACTTTGATAATTAACTTTATCCTGTCACTTGCATAGAAATCGGTCCAATAACAAGGTGACTGTAAATTTTAGTTTATTAGGTTAGTTGAACACGTGATTTCTATCTACAGTCAGTTGGTCATGGTACCATGAAAGGGGACTATTTTTTATTCGGAAATGTCGGTGGAAAAGCACAAATTATGTTCTAGTATCTTATCAATAGTCCGCCAACAACCGACCTCAACAATCACTCGCCCATCACTCTGCATAATAATGACACTGGCAAAACAAACGACCAGAAAATCTATGTGTCGTGAAAATCTTACCCCACCCGCAAACACTGGAAACTGCGCAGCATTTAATGATAGTTCGTTCTATTTCTGTGGTGAATGACAAAATCTCACTTACAACAGAAATGAATTATCTCTTCACCGGTGCAGTTCTGAACATCCAACACCATCACCATAAATTAAATGCATTTAAAATGTGGCGATTGTTTGTAAACACACATGATCTTGAACCGTGACCTGTGTAATGTACTCTGTGACTTGCGGAATAATTGTTACATTATCAGATAATGTTTGGTGACTGATCCATGTTTGTGCACTTTGAAAAGCTTTTCTATGTTTTGAATTGATTTTTACATATATTGAAATGCAATGACTTTGACAAACAGTTGTTCTCCTTATTTTTAATACATAATAATTTTAAGGTTATTTAAAGTGTTTGAATAACAAAGTAACAGGATAAATAGAATACTAAGGTTAGTGCCGTGGATGGAGAATGTTTATCTGGCTCGGCTGTGGAATTTATCGGGTTTGCCTTCGGCTCACTCGATAAATTCCTCCGCCTTGCCAGATAAACTTCCTCCATCCACGGCACTAACCTAGTATTCTCTATAAGAGTGTCTGTAGAATTTTTTTTGGTCAAAATTTGGACATTTTAGTTGCTAACATGAATACGTTTTGATGTTAATAGCAGAACTATATATTGACTGCTCCAATAGGATTGTATTCTATAAAATTTAAAACTAAAATAATAGCAACTAAACATACAGGTTCAGGTGCCTTGTCTGATTGTTAAAGAAATTCATCACAAATACAATGTATAGTGTTACATCTGTCTCTCAGTTCTAGAGCTTTCAGATGTTATGTGAATGTGTATTATAGACAATTACATAGCATTAAAAGTAACCTGATACTAAAGATTGCAGGGGAAGAAAAGCATATATATCTTGGTTTCCTTTATTCCTGTTTTAATAAACAAATTTATATCTTCATATTTTAATACAGGACAATCTAAACAGAATATATTTTCTCCGACCCCAGATAAGTAGATCCAAATATTTGGCCATGCTGGAAATCCTTATCTTGCCCACCTGTATGTAAAAATAAATTAAGATACATTTTTACCATATTTTGTTCAACAGAAGTGGGACAAAAAGCATCTACCATGGCCGCTTATGTAAGATATATTCATCCCAACCCTCATGCAGGTTGTTCTGCGGAAACAAGATTAACTGATTTTCCATAAAACACCCTATGCGAGGGTTGGGATGAACCTATCCTAAACAAGTAGCCGGAAGATATTTATAATCTTTAAGGCTGGATATAGGGCCAATTTTTAGCCCCAAAAGACATTTATAAGAAGGACAGCCCTGAATGATGTTTACATGTCAAAAATTGTCCTTAACCCTTCCTACAGAAAACGTAGGTTATGAGGAGTTCCTGAAGAAAATAGATAATTGTTGGCAAGCCCATTGTCAACAGATGGTAAGATTATATTGGAATTTATAGAAAAGAGTAATAAACAAGGATATTCAGGCTCTATAACATATTAATCTTGTTTGCCTAGTAGCGCCTTCAGCTTTTCAAATGCTGTTACAGGGTTTTGTGGGTTGGGACTTTGTTCTGCTCCCATTTGAAAATAATGAAATTGCGATATTAACTATCCAGAAAGGGATAGTGTTCAAAGCTACTTCTGTGCAATATCTGGCACAGGTATCCATGTCAAGACTTTACTAAGGAACATCAACATAAAATTTTGCTTATATTTAGGCCATGAGTTAAATTATTAAGGTATTAAATGTACTAATTAATTGTTAAATGTTCTTTATAAAGCATCATGTTAATTTATTATTCTGAATATATTTAAACATGGTTGTACATGCAAGAACCCCATAATATCCAGTTATATGTATAAGCAATGATAAATTGTGCAGCAGAAAGAAACATGTGCTCAACAATTTTAATTGTCTGCTTGATTTCAAAACAGGTGCCTCCTTACATTTCAGATAATGATCAGAAGTATATTCCTTTTCCTAGATAGAACATATGTTTTGCAGAATTCTGCAATATTGTCTATATGGTAAGTAGAAACTGTTTCCCTGTTGCTAATGTTATTATTTCAGTGTAGGGATTGTGCTCTCATGTTTTGCTCTAGCATGATTGCTGTGTATAGAAGAGATGATAAATTTCAGGATTTAGATATTTCAATTTCAGATTGAAGTTGATATAAATGGCCTTTTAAAAACTTCCAACAGCATTCTCAGTCCCTTAATAAGTCTGGGGCCTAAAAACAGCAACATTTGTTTCGGGTTACCCGACCCTACCCACAAAATAGGCACTGACCTTACCGTTTTTTTATCCAGCTAGAATTTTTATTTTTATAAGTGAGTGTTTTGATATGAAGAAGATAACTATTAATTACTATTTCTACTTAAACACCATTCTCAGATGATGACAATCCTAATCCTAAATCAATTGGCCTTGGGGTCCCTCGTACTTGAACTTCATTTTCAGGATTAGGGTTTTCAGTCGGCTATCATCGTTGGTTTATTTAGAAAATATGTGTCACTGCCTGTGAATAGGACTCTGCTGTCTATCTTTAGAAATCATTGTCCATATAAATAAAACTTTTTTTTTTTTCAGAATTTTTTAAATACTCTTCAAAACCCTATTTGTAATTTGTATATTATTTATTCTCAGATTTAAGAGTACTTAGTATTTTCGTATGCATGGTCTAAAACAATTATTTCATGACAGGGATATGGGCCTAGACTTGTTTCGCACACACATCGTAGGACACCGAATTGTGCAGAATCGAACAGTAGAAGGGCTGTTACAGTTGATTGAGCGCGAGAGAACTGGTGAGGCAGTTGATAGGGGCCGTCTCAAAAGTCTTCTGCGTATGCTGTCTGATCTTCAGGTATGGTATTTTATCTATGTATTAAGTATTGATCACAAATATAACATTGTATTAACATCCGTAAAAGCAATTTTTCTTTTCCGCATTAAAGTTGGCTTTCTGAAAAGTGGTCATAAATTTAATGTTGTCAGCGGCATAAAGATTGGTCAAGTTTTGTGTTTTTGTCATTTTTGAAGTCAACGATCATCACTGCCAGTACATGTTGACAATTATGGGCTTGTTAAGCTAAGTGAATAAATTTGAAGTTATTATCAAGATATATAGGATTTAATGTAAAAAAGATAGAAGGTGGAAGAGGATGACCTGAATCTGAGTGCATGGACAAGCTGTGTGCATGGGCAAGGGTTGAAGGGGACAAGGGTTAAAGGGAAAAGGGTTGAAGGGGACAAGGGTTAAAAGAGAAAAGGGTTGAAGGGTCAGAGGGGACAAGGGTTGAAGGGGACAAGGGTTGAAGGGGACAAGGGTTAAAGGGAAGAGGGTTGAAGGGGACAAGGGTTTAAGGGGACATGGGTTATAATGGAAGAGGGTTGAAGGGGACAAGGGTTCAAGGGGATAAAGGTTGACGGGGACAAGGGTTCAAGGGGATAAAGGTTGAAGGGGACAAGGGTTGAAGGGGACATGGGTTGAAGGGGACAAGGGTTGAAGGGGACATGGGTTGAAGGGGACAAGGGTTGAAAGGGACAAGAGTTGAAGGGGACAAAGGTTGCAAGGGAAGAAGGGCTGCTAGGGAAGAGGGGTTAAAGGGGACAAGGGTTGAAAGGGACAAGGGTTAAAAGGGAAGAGGGTTGAACAGGACAAGGGTTGAAACACATGGAAAGCTTAATTTATGCAAGGTTTGAAGGGCATAGTCTTAGAATTCCATGTGTTTCATAGATCTATTGCAACAGTAAATATTATATAAATTGTTTGTTTCATTCCACATGTAATAACTGTTCGTCATGGACTGTAAAACAATGTAAAATAAGAAAGGGGTCAAAGATAAACATATACCTATTACACTATATAAGTTTCAGCGAGCATGAACTTTTCTTCTGTATTTGACCAGATCTATGTGGACGCATTTGAGAAGCGCTTCCTGGAGGCAACAGATGACCTTTACCGGGCAGAGGGGCAGCGACTTATGGAGGAGAGAGATGTATGTCAGATTTAGTTACCTTGTAACAAAGGCTGTTTAACCCTTTGCATGCTGGGTAAATTGTCGTCTGCTCAAAAATGTCATCTGATTTATTCTAAATTTCTTTCAATTTACTTAAAACTTTGGGGATATATTGACTGAGTGGCAAACAGCTTGGAACCTGACCAGACGCCGAGTTACTCGGCGTCTGGTCTGGTTCCAAGCTGTTTGCAAAGCCTTTAAAATCGCCATCAGCAGCCTAAGGGTTAGATGGTTATCCTGATGACCAGTTTTTTAACATCTCTAAACAAACTTGTCATTGTCAAAAGATTTTTAAGTTAAATTTTGTTTTCCATATAGGCTTTTACACGTATCCCAAAATAGAAGATTCAGATCATTTCAACACCCTCTAAGCTCTTAAGAAGGATTGAAAATAGATGATAAAACTTGTCCTATACGTCCAAAGTCTTCATTTATATATTCCCTTCAGTTTTTTTACCCCTCATATCGGGGTCATCCAAATGTACATTCCCCAGTATCACTTTAAATTTCTATATTCTTTTTATGTTTTTACTCAATTTAAAAGCACTTTCTCTCGTAAAAGATGCTCATTAAAACTGTTGTGCAAAGAAAAACACTCTATAGCCAAGAATATAATGACATAGAAGAGTTGGAATCATATCATGCTCTTATGTGGAAAAAACGGGAGATTGATCTTTGAGATATTGGCGATAGTATATATAGAATCACTGATATATGATCAACTTTGATAATGATTTTGTCAAAGGTTCACCTTCCTATTTTTCCTACAGTGTTTTCTGCATCATTCTAATCTTCAAAAATAATGATTATTTTATGTCAATGCTTTATTTCTCCCCTTTTCAATGGTCAAGAAGCTGTCACATGACAAATGCTATGATAAAATAAGAGTCTGGAAATAGAATAAATGTTGGTGACGTTAGTTCGTTAGTGTAAATGGCATTTAGGGAAATGAATTCTAAAAACACACAATTTAACACAGATTGATGTTATCATTGTATATATATCCTGTTTTATGCACCACAAAAAGTAATATTTACCGTCACTTTTATGGTCCATAAAATTTGTTACCTTTCTCACCATCCGTCAATAACTGTATACTGTATCTAAACATAAAGCAAATGTACATGTATATTCCTTATCAATTATGTGCCCACAGGTGCCTGAATACCTCCATCATGTGGAAAAGAGACTGGAAGAGGAGAATGAGCGCCTGCTGCATTACCTAGACCAGTCTACAAAGTATGTACAAGTTATACATAAAAACCTAGACCAGTCTACAAAGTATGTGCAAGTTATACATAAAAACCTAGACCAGTCTACAAAGTATGTACAAGTTATACATAAATACCTAGACCAGTCCACAAAGTATGTACAAGTTATACATAAATACCTAGACCAGTCTACAAAGTATGTACAAGTTATACATAAAAACCTAGACCAGTCTACAAAGTATGTGCAAGTTATACATAAAAACCTAGACCAGTCTACAAAGTATGTGCAAGTTATACATAAAAACCTAGACCAGTCTACAAAGTATGTACAAGTTATACATAAATACCTAGACCAGTCCACAAAGTATGTACAAGTTATACATAAATACCTAGACCAGTCCACAAAGTATGTACAAGTTATACATAAATACCTAGACCAGTCTACAAAGTATGTACAAGTTATACATGCATAATTACCTAGACCAGTCTACAAAGTATGTACAAGTTATACATAAAAACCTAGACCAGTCTACAAAGTATGTGCAAGTTATACATAAAAACCTAGACCAGTCTACAAAGTATGTACAAGTTATACATAAATACCTAGACCAGTCTACAAAGTATGTACAAGTTATACATTAATACCTAGACCAGTCCACAAATAATGTACAAGTTTTACATACAAAATTACCTAAACTTATGTACAAAAACTGGACCAGTCTACAAAGTATGTACAAGTTATACATAAAAACCTTTAGGATTCTTGATTTAACGTCCCCAGTACTAGATCCCCTTGAATAAAAATACTCTCGATTTGATGGCAACAGTACTGGGTCATCTAACATTTCAAGATTCTTGATTTAACAACCCCCAGGTAATTGGTCACATAACATCAGAGGATTCTTGATTTAACAGTCCCCAATTACTAGATCACCTGACATCATATATAGGTTTCAATCATTTTAGAAATAGGTGATCGACTTTGATTAATTGTGTGTAATATTTTAAAATTTTATGTTGTTTCAGGAAACCTGTGATATCATTGGTGGAGAAGCAGCTGTTGGAACAGCACATTTCACAGATGCTTCAGAAAGGTAGAAATGGGATGGGCATGTGGGGGAGGGTTAGAGGGAGGGCTTGTAAGGCAAGCACCTATTTGTCAATTATTTGTCTGAGGAAAGATTTTTTTACCACAATGAGGCATGTTTTAGCCATATTTGTTAGTCTGTTTTTTAAAGAAACGAAGATGAACTGGCATAAAATACCTTTCAAGGAAAAGGAGAAGATTTGTTTCATACTGAATTGAGACGACACATATTTAACATTGTTTAAAATATTTGTAGAACTCACAAAAAAAGAAAGATAAGGCCAAAAAAAAAAAATAGATGTGTTTCTGGTGGCCCGACCGACCGTATTTTTTTACCGCCGACCGTAATTTTTTTATGACCCTTCGACCCACGCCGACGATGTTCTCGGGTTCAAATGATAATTAAGACGACAACGATATTAAAATTCGTAAATGTTAGACGGCGACGACACAAATTATTCGCCCATACTTTAGCTTAGCGTCAAAATGGCGGCGTTAACGGATGATAACAATAATATCTCATCTTTTTTGATCGCTATAGAGCTTGCGGCTTGCGAACACAAGCCGGGATCAAAACAAATCAAAAAAGTCCCAACAAATGCTACTATCCGAAATATTTTTGAAGAAATCCATGGTCAAGAAAAAGGGAAAATCGACGCACAAGTTTCGGTAAGAAAAAAAACTAAAAGTGTCTCGAGTCTTTGATGATTCAGTGAAACGTGAAAAGTAGTCTGCATTCTGAAGCAATGCAACTTGCAATTTGTGGGATGTTTTAGACACTCTCCTTTCATATGAACATATTATTATACATCAGCCAAGGGCATATTTAATTCAATTGGTTTGCAGTATCCCTGTGATTCCAGCAGGTGTGCAAGTTTTGATTTTACACCTCATATTCTATCTGGATGTATAAATGAGATGAAGAACCAAAATTATGATCCGATAAAAGATTAAAAAAAAAAAAAAAAAAAAAAAAATCCCTACCTACCGACCCTCTTTTTTTTGACCATGCCACCAGAAACACATCTATTTTTTTTTTTGGCCTAACTGCCAGTCTTGCTATTAACACTTGAATAAATACAGTAAAACTTTAAATAATTACATTTATGATTTTCTTTTGGGCTAAATTGTATGTATTGTAATACTCGTAAAGTGTTCCTATATTTGCAATGAAATATATAACCTATATGGACATAAATCATTTTCATCTGTTTGTAGGATTAAACCAGTTGCTATCAGAAAACCGGATCTCTGACTTAACACGAATATTTAACCTGTTGTCTCGTGTAAAAAACGGCCAGAAAGAATTATGTGCTGCTACTGCACTATATATCAAAGTAAGTTCATCGATTTTGTCTTGGAAGTTCAGCCAAATGTGTATTCTTTATTTATTGTTCTAGGACATATGTATATATGTTGGTGAACAAATTCAACACAGTATTTTCCTAATTTTTAACAACATTTATTTTAAATCCCCTCTACTTTTCATTATTTATTCTCATACAATTTCATCATTTAGTCTAATTTCTTTCATCTTACCAAATTGTATTGTACAAACATTGCTAGTTTTCTTTAAAATAAGCTTTGAAAAAGGACAATTGTTCACTAAGATTGAAATTTAAGTTGCTTTATGAATATGGACACTGGTTTAAACAGCTGCATACACATGTAGTGATTGTTACATGTATAGATAGCATAACTCATGATTTAATGTTTACTTTTGTGGCCATTTCATTGATTTGATCACTTTTCCGAATTCGCCTAGCTCTAACCTTTTGGAAGTAAAAAAAGGTGGTGAGGGGTTTTCAGATAGATGCTGGATGAAAATATGGAATTTTCATTTTCTGGCCTTACTTAAAATAACTTGATAATATTTTCATTTTTTCTAGCTAATTTATCAGATGATAATTTTATTTTAGTTCAAAACAAATCAGCCTGACTTGTGTACATGATCTAAATTTGTATATTTGTGTGTTTACAGAACACTGGTCGTATGATAGTTCTGAACACCAACAATGATCCTGACAAGGATAGAGACATGGTCCAGACAATGCTGGGTATGTACTGTTTGAAGCTCTTAATGGTTCTCCTGATGAGGTCCCTAGTTAATGGGACAGCCAGAGAACGATTTAGCAGCTTCTTCATTGTTTACAAACACTTGACGTCATAGGTATCCGTGTACCTATCATCACTTTCGTGTACATGGTGGTTTACTTGTAATTTTGAATGAGGTTGACTCTTGCATTTAAAAAATAAAACAGCTTCGAGAAAGATTGAAGTTGTGAACAATACTAAATTCCTTATGGAAATACTCATCGTAGGCAACCACGGTATTTTCCTCCATTACACTTCATACATACCTTGGGACGATTGACTGACAAAATCTAGTTTTAATGAATATGCATGAGGCAGGGTAGACAACAATTTTTTCCAAATAATTTACATGTTACAATTAAATATTTTTAATAACCTTGTTCAGTCAGTACCATTGTTTGTTGAGTTGTCTTCACTACTTGATTCCTTCAGTAAATTTTTGACTAAGTTTTCACATAGTGAAATCTGGTTATTAGAATGACGAACATTGTTGTTCAGGCGGGCAGGTGGGTGGAAGGTGGCCGGGCAGCGTCAAACTCACCTATGAAACTGAATTATTTCAGTAATGGTTGGCGTATCTTGACCAAACTATATTCTATGGTCTATAGGAAGAGTTTATGGATACCTTTCATGGGATTGCATTTGGGGTCCCGAGGGTCAAGGTCACTGTTACTAAAAATAGAAAAACAGTTGAAACTGAATTACTTTAGTTAGGGTTCACATATCTTGACCAAACTTGGTCTATAGGAAGAGTTTATGGATACCTTTTATGGGATTGCGTTTGGGGTCCCTAGCGTCAAGGTCAAAGTCACTGTTACTAAAAATAGAAAAAAACATTTGAAACTGAATAACTTTAGGGTTGACATATCTTGACCAAACTTGGTCTATAGGAAGAGTTCATGGAAAGCTTTCATGGGATTGCGTTTGGGGTCCCTATGGTCTAGGTCAAGGTCATTGTTAGTAAAAATAGAAAAACGATTGAAACTGAATAACTTTAGTTAGGGTCCACATATCTTGTTGTTTTTTGTCAGACATAATGTCTGTTTGTCGGACAGAATGTCTGACACGTTTTAAACTTTCGGGAAGTCTGGTTAAATGCATAGAATCTTTGGCAAGTTGCACACAATCAATATAAATGTTTGAGATAATGTCAAAATTCCCTGGTTTTCTGACTTAAATCCGCTGGGTAGGTCACCGTCAATATGAAATGTATGAAGTTCATAAAAAATGGACTTGGTTGTTCGCTGCCTACAATATACATGTTTATCAAAACCTGTAATTTAAGCCTGGAAAAAGTTTAAATATTCTTTTCCAATGACTGAAGCAGCAGAAGTTGTGATCCCATAACTATAGATAACGGTATTCAAATTGTTATACACAGAATATATTTATGTTCTCTTGATAATTGAGTGTTTTATGAATGGATGTAATTTTATTTTTCAGATTTCAAAGACAAGATAGACAATGTAATTAGCACATGTTTTGCAAAGCATGAACAGTTTATGAATGCCATGAGGGAGAGTTTTGAGAGCTTCATTAACGCCAGACAAAACAAACCTGCAGAGTACATAGGTAAGTTTAGAAAGCCATTCGCAAGTGGGGTGTTACTCTTACAGCCATATCAAAATTCTGCCGGAAAAGAAGTTTGCATTTTTCATTGGTTGTTGGAAATTCCAAATGTGATCAGATGTATCATCGCAAATCACTTATCGGTAATGACCATTTAAGTGGGTTTAGTGTGGCTTCATAGAATCAAAGGTAAGTGGCAGTGTTTGAGGTATACGTGTACTTAATATAATGATATATATAGATATAGTAAAAATGTATGGAATGAATTAGAAGTGGCCGGTTAAAGTTGTCTGTTGACAAACAGGTTGCTGGTAGACCTGTTTATACTGTATAAGGGCTTTTACAGCATAAGTTGGAAGAGGTCAGATATTTTCATTTTGATATTTTTTGAGAATCATTCATTCAAAATAATGGAAGATTGACATTCAGTTAGTAACAAATGGAACTATAACATTAGGACAAACAATAATAGCATAATAACTTTTATTTTTAATACAATTTTTCAGAATGTAGCCAAATTTCAGCCTCTGCTAAAAATAGTGAAAAAGCCCTGTGTATGTATGCCATTTATGAAATAGGCTTTTTTTTACACCCCTCCAAATCTTTGTTGTTATTGTAGCAAAATATGTGGACAACAAGCTGCGAGCGGGAAACAAGGAGGCAACAGAAGAAGAGTTGGAGAGACTGTTGGACAAAATCATGGTCCTGTTCAGATTCATACATGGTATGTATTGGTTGAATGCATGGGATCCGGTTCTGTCATGGTGTGAATCAGGTTCTTGGTGTCTGTCAGATATATGTAGGGGGTGTGTAAGATTTTAGCATGGTTTGTATCAGGCATTTTGTGTTTATCAGTTTTATGGGGTTTGTTAGGTTTTAACATGGAATGTGTGTATTTACATGGTTCTTGCATGGTGTGTATTTACATGGTTCTTGCATTGTGTGTATTTACATGGTTCTTGCATGGTTTGTATTTACATGGTTCTTGCATGGTGTGTATTTACATGGTTCTTGCATGGTGTGTATTTACATGGTTCTTGCATGGTGTGTATTTACATGGTTCTTGCATGGTGTGTATTTACATGGTTCTTGCATGGTGTGTATTTACATGATTCTTGCATAGTGTGTATTTACATGGTTCTTGCATGGTGTGTATTTACATGGTTCTTGCATGGTGTGTATCATATTGTAGCCTATTGTGTATAAACTTCTTACATAAAGTGTATGTGATTAAAATGTTCTTGTTCCAGGTAAAGATGTGTTTGAGGCGTTTTACAAGAAGGACCTTGCCAAGCGATTGTTGGTGGGCAAGTCAGCCTCAGTGGATGCAGAAAAGTCCATGCTCTCTAAACTTAAACAAGGTAAAAGAACTTGAGACCATGAAAGAACTTGAGACCATGCTATGGATAAGATAGTTTTCTTCTTTTAAAGTTTTGAAATATATTCTTGTTTATAACACTGTGGCTTACCAGTATGTTTTGTTGATCAACCACAGCCATAGGTATCTATTAAACATCTTGCTCATATGTTTCTTAACAAGTCATCATTTTGTATAGATTGCTTTGCAGTCTACTTTCGTTAAAAGTAAAAAAAAAGATGAAACAAACAATTAACTTAATAGTTTAGATTTATTAATGATCTTTCGGGTAGCTCTTCTGTTATTTTTGAAGTTATTATCATATTTTTGGCATACAATTTTTTTAAAATTGACCCAAAAACATTTGAAGATATTGAAATGAAACTTAGTACACATGTTGCCTGTGTCACTATGAACATGCATTGCAAGACCCATAACTGTGGTTTTAACTGCTAAGTTGTGCCCCTTTTTAGACTGAAAACCCCCGCATACAAACATTTTGGTTTGCTCCCCACTGCTCGTTTTTCCCTTCGTAGTTCTTACCTTGCAAATTCTTACAGAATGTGGCAGTGCTTTCACAGTGAAGCTGGAAGGAATGTTCAAAGACATGGAGCTGTCCAAAGATATCATGCTGGCTTTCAAACAGGTATCCTTCACAGTTTCTATAACTTGAAACTCAATTTAAAGGGACTAGACACCAGATGATACAATTGCAAGAAAAAAAGCTAATTGCTAAAAAACTTGACATCGTTGTGTACAACGCATTGAATCTTACTTACTGAAGTATCACATCGATAACGACACATGTATCTTTCACAGTTTTTGCGTACTGTGAAATCAGTAATGTTCGTGGGGCATTAATGTTCATGGTTTTCGTGGGTTGGATGATCCACGAATTCAAGATCCCACGAAATATAAACCTTTAATTCACTTTTTCAATTGCCTTGTAACGTACATACTCTAGTATATTCTTTACAGAGGTCGCAGTATACAGTGTTAAAACCTGTCTCACTATATAACTTACGATCATTATTCTGTTAATATATTAAAACTGCCTTTAACAAATAATGAACCAAATCAATTAAATGTGTTTTATGCTGCAAATGACAGTTATAAGCGCGTGGTTAAACGTGTGCTGTTAATGAAAATCTCCAAGTTTACAAGATGCGCGTGATGAGTGTCCATACTCAATTTTTTTATTTAATGAAATAATTAATCGATTACTAGTACATTGAAGGTTACTAAGCACTGAACGTGACAATATACGCACCTTTTCGGTGTTTTCGCAGTTTGCAAAATTCAATGGCATTCAATGGCTTCCCCTATCTGTATTTATGATCAGGGTACATCTTCTTTTATTACCTTTATTCCCAATTAAATCGATAAGTGACATGGGTGTATGCACTAATTGGCATGTCGTACCACATTAGCGAGTGTCATAAACCGAATGACGTAGAAGACAGAAATCACGGGCCAGCGCGTGGATATTATGCAGACGATCTAGGACAATCGCATCTTCAATTTTTTTCGAATTCAAGTACCCACGAAATTGTTTTTTTTCGGCAAACCATGAAATTTCATGCCCACGAACATTAATGATTTCACAGTATTTTTCCTATTTGAAATTTACTGGGGTTGTCTACCGCAGAAATCCAAGTTAATTTAATAGCCTCTGTATGAGTATCTGTACTAATCATGTAATTTTTATATGCTGAATATACACACTTTAAACCAGGAAGCTATTATGCGCTATTTGTAATAGGGTAAATTCAGCTGAGACAGCAAAAAAAAGTTCTTCTAATCATGTTAAATGATGCTATCAGCCTTGTACTACCTGGTATTGACAATTTTATGCTTGTATTGTTGAAATAATGTATTTGCCGATTTTGGGACCATCTGGTGTCCAGCCCCTTTAAGTTTCAATTGATAGTCTTGGAGGTTGTTCGACAGTATTATTGAAATAACATGGAGAGTAACTATACGAGACATAATCAATTTTGCCAGCCAGAAACAATTGAGGAATTAAGATACTGGCTTTAAATGAAAATTCAATACTTCTCTATTTCTTGAAGCTGGGAATGAACAAGGCTTAACATGTTACATATTATAGCACTTCAATGACTGGAATGGTACTGAATAATGCAAAGAGCATGAATATTGTGTGGTATTATTTTGCAGTCAATCCAAGCAGAGAAGACTCCCACAGGTCTTGAACTGACTGTGAACATTTTGACGATGGGCCATTGGCCAACATATACACCCATGGAGGTCCATCTGCCACCGGAGGTACGAGAACTAAAAGTTACCATACATTCGGCATTGATATCATATGTTTTGCAAGTTTCTTGCAATTTTGCATTTTCATTCTGGAAGAACTATAATTGGTTCTGACTTTCAGTGTTCTAAATAAGTCAGGTACCATCATACTTTCCCCTGTTTGGTGAAGGAATGGGCCATGTCTTAACATATCCATTTCATTCACAGGGGAGTGTTTTCTTGAACTAGCAAACACTTTATATCCATATTATTGTAAGATTTTCTTGGACAAGTCTTGGAAATACAATCATATACCAAAATTGGGGCTTGATTTGGTCTGGAAGGCTTGTTTTCTTATCACATAATACATGCCATTTTTGGATGATCACTCAAAAGTCAGAGGTTGTGTGAGTTTATAACAGCCTATCAGACCTAACTGTCGTAAAGACTATTGCTGACTTTTATGACCTTCTGGTGGAAAATTCTTGATGATTATTCAAGATTGTACAAGAGGGTCATGCCATAAATAAAAAATGATTAAAGATAACATCATTAAAATTGCCAACAAAATCAGTTACTGAAATCATGTTTTAGGAATGATACAGAAAATAGTGTTATGGTCACACACAAGAAGTCACTATAACTACCCAAACTTTGCCTGATGGATTACCCCTTGAAGGTCCAGGTATTTCTACCCTGTTTTTAGTGGTCACTGAGACTGAGCACTGAGATAACATCCACCTTACAATAAATGGGTTACCACTGAGTAAATAACTGATTTCTTATTCTCCTTACAGATGGTGAAACTACAGGAGGTGTTTAAGAAGTTTTACCTTGGCAAGCACAGCGGCCGTAAACTTCAATGGCAGCCAACTCTCGGGCATTGTGTACTGAAGGCTGGCTTCACAGGGGTAGGTTTCTCCGGTTATCTTTACAGAGAATTTGTTTCAAGATTGATAATTCTTCATTGGCAAACATAGTTTGCAGTAAGCTCCAATGATAATAAACCCTTAGGCACTGAGCATTTACTGGGGTAGGTTTTATCTAGGTGTGGTAGATTAACCTTGGCAACACATTAGATTCATATTTAGTTGTAGACCACTATGAATTCTGCATTCTCTTCTTGTGAAAGCCTTAATAATGTTGGCTGATGTGGCGACATATCAAGGCTCTGACAATAAATAACAACTATAACCTTCTGCCATAACAAAAAAAAACCTTCATGAGATTTAGTATGCATGTTAATCGTGGCGATGTGTACAGATATAGAATGTCCTGTCCCTTGGGTTTAACTGTTGACTGAGTATTGTCCTTGTGGCTGAGAAATATTGGCAAGCATTGGGATCCTTTGTTTAAATACAGTAACCAGTTATTTTCAGATCTACACATTTTTCTTTTCTTGCGTGTTGTTGAATGTTTTACAGGATAAAAGCAAGCTTTGAACAAAGAAACCAATCAAGATATTTTAAGAAATTGTATGTACTGTTTCTTTCAATGTCACAGGTGTTATTTACTGTTTTTTCAGGGTAAGAAAGAGCTGCAGGTGTCCCTATTCCAGACCCTGTGTCTGCTGCTCTTCAACGAGGGAGATTTGTTTTCCCTGGAAGAGATCAAACAAGCCACTGCCATAGGTACGCTTTTCATCTCTCAAAAAAAAAATTCTGAATTTTTAGCTTGTCAGTTAATCAAATAAACTTGACCATAACTCAAAATGTTTTATGATATTCAAATGAGTTTTGGTACACGTTTCCAGAGACAAAAAACACATATATATAACTCTTCTTTAATAACGATTGAGTATAGCCCTTGTGTGATTAAAAAGATTGGCGTTCACTCCACGTTGCATATTGTTTTTCAAAACAGATTTGAACCATTTTCATAATTGGAAACAGATGTGTACACTTCTCAATTTCAAACAAATTTGTATGCTTAAATGTGCACAAAGTTGAACAATCATTAATAGTTTCATTTTTGATGAGAATGCTGGATTTGCTTGTTGACAGTACTTGGCAGAGTCAGATCAAAACTGTTACTTTTGGGCTTTAACAAAAATCTTATATTCAGATAAATCTTGGTTAATGTATAAACTTCATGGTATGTGTTAGTAAGCAAAATAAGCCCATTCCATGAAGTTTATCCATTTAAAATCTTAACAAATGCCCCATGATTGGTCAATATGCTACTTAAAGCATAATGAAGTTCAATGTATTTATAACAAAAGTAAGTAAAAACCAAAAAAAGCTATTTACTGTTCCTAGTTGCCAAATTAATTCAAGTTGTATTTTAAAGACCACAATAAATTATGAAGAACACTTGATATGTTACCTAGAGTTGAGTGGAATGTGAATGTATAAGTGTATTACAGAGGACAGTGAATTACGGAGAACTCTGCAGTCACTTGCCTGTGGGAAGGCCAAGGTTCTTCTGAAGGCTCCTAAGGTATGGACATCAGAATACTTCAAGAATATTAGGCCAGGAGCCATATTCATTATGAATCTTATCCTTAGACATGCCTCAGTGCTCAGTGATTCCATTCAGTTTATTGGACAGTTTTTTTTACCGTCCAATCAAAATCCTTTGATTATAATCTTACAATTACGGTAAGTGAAACTTTCTGGTGGTTTTTGAATACAGCCCCAGGAAGAGATATTGAAAGATTTTACTAAACACTGATTTATAAAAATTGGTTGTTGGTTTATTTTATTTATTTATATTTTTTGTACAAAAAGAAACAATGTGATTTGTTATAATTACTGGTAGGCACAGTTACCATGGCCTCCACATGACCATAAGAACCCAGTTTTTGTGAATATGATAAATATGCTATGGTCTAACCCCCCTATGGTTGTTTTATATTCAGGGAAAGGATGTAGAAGATGGTGACAAGTTCAAGTTCAATGATGACTTCAAGCACAAGCTGTACCGTATCAAGATCAATCAGATCCAGATGAAAGAAACGGTAAGATATCTTGCTGGAATAAATGTACAGGCTACTGTTTACATCATATTAGTTAAACTGTTTTAGAAAGAAAAGGGTTCAATATTTTTGTAATGCTGGTTTAGTCATTGCCTTCATTATTTGTAAAGTTGTTCTGAGACTTTTAACCTTTGACCATAATAAAAATTACATGAATTAAATACCATTGTTACCAATGACAATATGCACATGTGGAGCAGGGTGCATAACTCTGGCTAAAAAATTGTTAAAATATTTTTCAAGTTATGTCCCTTTGCTTAAAAAGGAAACTGGACAAATGTTGGCACATACACGCTTGATGCTCTTGTTTTACTCCACCCTACCCTCCCAAGGTCACATTTAGTGTTTGTTCACAATGGAATGCTGCATATAAGGACATAGAGTATAGGTGGTCGTGTCTGGACTTTAACTTCCTTTTGTATCGACAGATTGAAGATAACCAGATGTTTTTGACCTAATAAGACGACATGTTGCATGCAAGACCCATATCCCTATCTTTTAAGGTCAAGGTCATAATTAGTGTTTGTTCACAATGGAAAGCTGCATATACAATCTAAGGACATAGAGTTCAGGTGGTCAGGGCTTTAACTTTTTTATACACTGACCCTGTCAATGTCACATTCAAGGTGACCTGCGGCCACCTTGTCTTTAAGTAACATGCCCATGAATTGGATTTTTAATCTTTAAGCAAAATTGGGGTTTGAAGAGCTAATTTTTCACACATTTATTTTTGGCTTGAACTGACTTGAGAAATTCTAAGGGGTATTGGTCATGCATTTCTCTGCCATTCCTTTCCTGTGATGTAGCTCTAAGAAATATTGGCACATTGCATCGGCTATTGTAATTTATATAATGCCACTGTTCTATACAGCAAGAGGAAAACGTGAGCACCACGGAGCGTGTGTTCCAAGATCGGCAGTACCAGGTGGATGCGGCCATTGTACGCATCATGAAGACGCGGAAAGCACTCACACACAATCTTCTTATCTCCGAGCTCTATAACCAGCTCAAATTTCCCGTCAAAGTGCGTAATACTGTTTTAGAAATATTACAATAAAAGCTTGATTCTCACATATGCTCGCCAATCCAATTTAATTCCAATGAAAGTGAGATATTTTAAAAATATGACTAACATTTTATTTTCACACTTTCTGTTTGGCTGTCTGTTTATGTTCTTTATGTTGATGATTATTTTGTACTACTTGTAAAAACTTAGCGTCAGATTTGTGTAAAAACATTGTGATAATTGACAAACCCTCGCTATCTTGTAACACTTGGTGATTTTTTTTCGTGAAATCGTTAGTTTAGACATATATATTTTACAATGATTGTGAACCAAGATACTACAACATTATATTAATCACTCTTGTTGGCACGATTTTGTGCGAGAGTGTGGTCTTGTGTTTTGGGGGAAACCGGAGTCTCTGGAAGAATGATGACCACATACCAAACTCAAATGCGCTTAGTTTAAAATTTGTTCATTTTACAACAATTGTGAAGAAAGTTATGATAACTATTAATGTTGCGCGAGAGTGAAGTCTTGCATTGTGAAGGAAACTGAAGTCCCCGGAGGAAACCAACTTGTCTAGCTTGGTGACCACAAGCCAGAATCACATGCGCCCAGGCCGGGAATTGAACCCAGGTCGCCTAAAAGAGAGTGCTTTAACCCATGGGCTTACTGAACATTCAAGGCAAAACCTTTGGTCAATACATGTGATTTTTGTCAAGAACTTAATATATTTTTCAAAACTTGGGGATTATCATTACAGATTTGTGGTTTATGTCATAATCTTGTGCTTTGTGTTTCAGCCTGCAGACCTGAAGAAGCGAATTGAGAGCCTTATAGATCGGGATTACATGGAGCGCGACAAGGATAATCCGAACTCCTACAACTACGTCGCATAGTTTTCCCCTTCTGAGGATAATTCAAACTACAGCTTTGTTGACTTAGGATAATCCAACCTCCTACAAGTTTGTTGTCTAAAGATCATTCAAACTCTTACAATTATGTGACATAGTTTTCCCCTGAGGAAAATACAAACTCCTACCCTTTTGTCGCATACATCACCTAGTATTCTTCCTGCTAAGGATAATCCTAGTAACAACTATCGCCTAGTTTTCTCCCTTTTAGGATAATCCATACTTGTACAAGTACATCGCCTAGTTTTTTTTTACCTCTAAGGATGATCCAAATGTCTACAACTACCTCGCCTACTTTTCTGCCCTAATGATAATCAGAACTAAAGCTATGTCACATTACGTTTTCCTACTACTACATTTGATCCACAGTATAATTCCTACTTCTAACAAATATGTTCCCATCTTTTCTATATTAAATGGTAGTTATAAATTAATGCATTGACTTCTGTACTTACTTAAGCCTCAATTAATTGAAACACCTCCACTTTCCAGGGTTGCCTGGAAATCTTTATATATAATATCTTTAGTGGCACAACGAGTTACAGACTTATTTAATATATCCACGCTCAGCTATATATTTTTATGCATTGAAAACAAAACCTTGAAGTAAGCAATTATAGTAAAAAGTATGGTTGATAAAGACATGCGTTCTCTTTGTCTTAAACAAACAAACATCTACCCACTGATAAAGGGCTAGATTGGGCCTCTTTAAACGATCTTTCTTGTAGAATAAGGGCTTTGAATTTGTTTACATTTAGTTTATATGCCATGCTGACTATCACGGGAAGTTGGTTTGTATTAGACTGACACTATGAAAGACTTCCTCAAGTGTTGGAAATTGTTTATAACTTTCTGAGATATTTCTGCATATTTGTTGTATATGAATATTCATTGTTCTTTTCATTATGTTATATTATGCCAACTTAAACCCATTATCTTCTTTTTCTCAGTTATAGTTTATTTGTGAAACCGTATTGAAATAACTAATTTGATCCAGTTTCATTATTCGGTATTCTTTACAATATATTTATTCTTAATTTTCCACTGATAGAAGTTGAGAAAGTAAAAGTAAAATGTGCAGAACTAATAAGAACCCAAAACAGTAAACAGTAAACAGTGACAGTTGATTTGTGTAATGGTTTATAAAATAGCTGTGTATTTTTTTTTATAAAATAGCTGTGTTTTGTCTCAGTTTCATTTATGATAGAAATGCCTGTCAATTATTCAAATGAAAGATAACTTCTTTGCCTGAGTTCTGTATTCAATACAAGAATAAATGCCTGTTAATTTGTTGAACCGGTACTTATATGGTTATTCTGAAAAACAGAATGCCTGTTAATTTGTGGAACCGAATGAAAAATAACTGTCATTTGTTTCAGTTTCATATTTCTTTATTAAAAATGATTTGTTTCAGTTTCATATTACAGTTTCCAGAACAAGTGAAATGCCAGCTTAACTTTCTTTAAAGGCTGAAACTGACATGTTTATCTTGTTAATATTTAGATTGAAATACATTTACCGTAGTTGTGCTAAGGACAGTTAAGGGTATTAAATGTTTTAAAACGTGATATCTAATTAATTACACAGTGCTATAAGTTTATTATTTACATAATTTTTTCGAAGTTCATTTTCATATCTTCCAACGTTCATGATAATAATTCTATATAATATATCAAAGATTGTTAATGATTTGTTTTGTGTAATTCAGTTCTGTATGCTTTAAATGTAGATTTGAATTTAATTCACATATCTTGCATTCAGTTAACAGATTTGATCTATTCCAAGATTTTATTTTGCCTTTCACTCTGTAAATATGCTTTTGTTTAAATTTTGGAACGAATATTTTTAGGCTGCCTAATACTGCACTTGATCTATGGAATAGAGTAAATGTGTATTAAAAACCTACACGTTTTTTAAAAGAATAATTGCAGAAAAAGGTACTGTCTAAAATGATGTTATAGTAGAAGCATGTTAAAGATTGGTATCACAGTTAGGCCTAAAAATACATTTGGTTCGGGTTACCCGACCCTACTTACGAAAAAGTCGCCGACCCTACCGTTTTTATAGTCAGTTGGTAAAAAAATGAAACAAATAAAATGTTTTTTTGTTTTTTGTTTTTTTTGTAAGTGTGATCTCATGTGTAGTTTAAAACATTGAACGCTTTATACAGAAGATTACTTTAACACCATCCTCCAAGGATGAAGATAACGTTCTTATATAAAGCCTAATAAAAAAGCCTACCTACCCTGCCTTCTGGGGAAAAGGATGTAACCCTAACCAAACCATTTTTTTTTTGCCTTACTTTTCTCGGCTTGTATATAACATAAGCAAACCTCATAACAATACTTAGGCAGATGTTTAATATCCAAGGGTATGCTTGGCGGTTTGATATACTTAGAAAAAAAGGCTTTAATGTTTGAAAGAGTCAAGACTGAAATTATATTGTTTTGTATTGATGGATGCTTTATGCTCAGTATTTTAAATAAATGTTGAAAATAATTGAAGGATTTTTATAGTTGCTTTGAAACTTAGTACAAATAATTTACGATTGGACAAAAATAATTATTTCAGTTATAGATGTGTTTGGTAATGTCGAAATGTGCTTTCAAGCTGTATTTTGCAATGTGTTTGACAATTACTGCATATATGTACTTGTATATTTGCACATGATTTGTTACATGTACATAGTGTACATACCGTATTTTCTTTCAATTGTCCAAAATTGAATTTTGGTTTCATATATTAAAGATAGTGACGAAGGTGTAGTTGGTCTTGTTTATTCTCTATGGCCTTAGTTTAAACATTATGTATTGTACAACGATTGTGAAGAAAGCTATGATAACTTATACTAAGTCACTCTCGTTGGCACAATGTTGCGCGAGAGTGTGGTCTTGTGTTGTGGGGGAAACCGGAGTACCTGGAGAAAACCCACTTTTCCGGCTTGGTGACCACAAACCAAACTCATGCGCCGAGGCCGGGAATCGGACCCTGGTCGCCTAGGTGAGAAGCGCTAGGGCCTTATTTATCCGCTGGACGTTCGAGGCATATTTATTGATGAACATCTTGACTCCCGAGTCCTATCCCATATAGGGGCGCCTGGCAGGAGCATGTTTATGCTCAATATACGTGTTTTGGGTCATCTTACTAAGAAAATAATGAGTATTAACAATCGGGCCTAAGATGTGCTCGTTTATAAAGTCGTATATGACGTCTGTGATTACAATAAGTGCATCGTGAATTATACGACCTTGTTTTTCTAACCTCGTACTTGACAATAATGACTTGAAAGAAATGATAAAGGTTGTTTTACATGCCGTACAGCAAATACTTTAATCTTCGACATACCTAAAACTGAACACGTTTCAAGGGGCACAATAGAGGTTCACACTTGGTAGATACTGTAACGGTCATCTGTAGGCGGCGGATGTGCGTAATGTAACGGTCCGCTGTAGGCGGCGGATGTGCGTAATGTAACGATCCGCTGTAGGCGGGGGATGTGCGTAATGTAGCGGTCCGCTGTAGGCGGCGGATGTGCGTAAAGTAACGGTCCTCTGTAGGCGGCGGAAGTGCGTAATGTAACGGTCCTCTGTAGGCGGCGGATGTGCGTAATGTAACGGTCCTCTGTAGGCGGCGGAAGTGCGTAATGTAACAGTCCACTGTAGGCGGCGGATGTGCGTAATGTAACGGTCCGCTGTAGGCGGCGGATGTGCATTCATAACATTCCGTTATAGACGGAAGTACATTCATAGTGCGTATGTGTACTGCTTGGTATCATGCAAATGAGCAAATCCGAGGCTCTGTGTGGATTGAGAATTAACTGTATATAAAGACCAGCGAATCCCCTCAAGGTCAAGTATGCTTTTATTTGAAGGGATCTATTGGCCTCGCACGGTAAAATGGTGGAAGCGGTGGGATATTGACAATTGCCGAATGCTTACCCACGAGTTTCCCAGACTCGGGACGACTTTTCTCGGAGGGGAAAGTAATATAACGGTCCGCTGTAGCCGGCGGATGTAGGCGGCGGATGTGCGTTCATAGCATTCCGTTTTAGACGGAAGTACATTCATAGTACGTATGTTTACTTGGTTGGTATTATGTAAATTAGCAAAGCCGGGGCTCTGTGTGGATTAAGAATTTACTGTATATTAAGACCAGCGGACCCCTTTAGGGTCGAGCATGCTTTTCGCTGAAGGGATCTGTTGGCCTTGTTTGACATCGCAGGTTGCAATACATACAATAAACGTATCAAGTACATGGTAATCTGGCCCCAATTTCTCGAAACTTCTTAAGTTCTCGAAACTTCTTAAGTCCCTTATAACAGGATTAAGCTAATCTCACTATTTTTGTTGTTCTATAAAATGTGTTATATTTACTTCTTCAATAATTTTAAGCAATTATGTAGGAAAAATCTGTATGATTATCAGAATAAACCATTTTTCATTTATCAAAATCAATTTTCAGAATGTATTTTGGCTAATTGAAATAAGCGACTTAAGCCTGTTTATCTTAAGAAGTTTCGAGAAATTGGGGCCTAATGATCAAGACAAAAACTTATGATTAGTGTACAGATAACACAAGATTAGTCTTCATATATGGTCGTTTCAATTGATAGCTACGTGGCCTCAAATTACCCGTTTAAAAAAGCGCCAAAACATCGCTAATATTTTTCATCTGTAGACAAGTATTTGTTTTTGTTTTGATGAGGTGAACATAATACTACATTTAAATGAATACGTTTCTTTTTGTTTATATATCAAGTGTGAAACTTTATTGTCTCTTGAAGATATACAGAACTTCACTTGGCTAAGCATCTTGCCAGAAACATTAAGCAATATCATATGAAGGTCCATAACTCGAACGGCTTAAATGATTTTTAAGATATGCGCACTGTTCGATTTATTGAAAAAAAAACACCAGCAAACAAGCATTGGCGTTCGCTCCGCCGCGCTCTTGTTTAATAAAGAAATCATATTGGGGATATTCATCACACCCAGCGATAGCTGTAGTTTGATTACTTTGGTCATTTATCGAGTCCTGATTTACGCCGTATTAGTAACCTGATAAAAAAGTCCCTCGGATGATGAACAGTGTATTCAATAAGAAATTATGATAAAGAATCTGGCCATATCGTGAGCATTGTATTCAACAAACCAATCTTATGAAGAACCGAGCCAGATCGCGAGCAACGTATTCAACAAGAAAATCTGGCGAAGAAGCTGACCAGATCGTGGGAAATGTATTCATCAAGCAAATGTTTTCGAAGAAGCTGGCCAGATCATTGCGGGCAAAGAAGTTGGCCAGAATATCTGGTCGGATCGCGGGCAATATATTTAACAAGCAAATCTGCTGGAGAATCAGGTCAGATTCCAGGCAATTTATTCAACCAGCAACTATGTTGAAGAATCTGGCCAGATCGTGGCCAATGTATTCAACAAGCAAATATGTAAAAGAAGCTTCCCAGATCGATGGCAAAGTATCAACATGCACAGTTGTTGCAGAAGCTGGCCAGATCGTGAGCAATGAATTCAACAAGCAAATCAGTCAATTAGTGTTTACTGTATACTAAAAAAGCGAGTCACACGAAACAAAAATGATTTTATTACTTGTGAATTATATTTGTTCATGATACTCGTTTTGTATGTTGCGTTTAATGATGACATCAATGATAATTATACTATATGAGTACAGATCATCAAACACTTTTGTGTTTTACCACCGAAACTCGATCCCGCGCATGCGATGAGGTGTCATTATCGTCATTTTGTATAAACAAAATGCTTGTTTGTGCGAAAGGTTGCCTGTATGTGATCCAGATTGTTTTTCATAAGACTTTATTATACAATCCGATGTAACGAATATACAGCGAGTTTAAAGAATTTTGATGCGATACTTCTTTGATGTACATTATATTTGCTGTACATTTTGATTACATAGTATCCCGCAGAAACTCAAAAGTTTTTTTAATTCCACACGGTTAAACAATAACCATACCAGTTATTCCATGTACTTTCAAAGAACCAATGATTCCTCCAGCCTATGACACATGATCCTAATGTTCCATATGGATGCCCGGCCTACATGACAGCGCAAAAAATCGACATCAGCCCTGTGGAGGCTTCCTTTTCTTCTTCCCGCTTTTGGGACCTTGTGGAAGAGACGGGTTTCCAAAGGCGTAGGGCGTAATCTGTGACATTAGGGTGCGTCGGCGGCTCGCCTTCCTGTCGGCGTTCGTGGACAGTGCTGTTGTGGTGACGGTTTGGTAAGTGGGGGTGAAATTGTCTTTGCTACCAGTTTTGCACAATTTAGAACTTTTATCATTGTCTTTGATAAATTTGTCTTTGTTATTTTCACTTTGAGCATTGGTGTTTCTCGCGCTACGGGTCCGGCGGTAGATTTGCGGCCCGTTTTCAATTTCTGAAACAAAAAGATGTAATCATAACCGATTGACAAATATCATTCGCTGATCCAAGGGGCGTGCACGGCTTCCCGATCCCTTAAAATTGTCCTAATGAACGTTTTTGTTTTTATTTCGATAAGGCAACAAAATATGCTCACAAGATTCTAGATTGCAATTTACCATGAATTCACCGGTCCATGTTTTGAGCCGTTATTTTTCGGTTATTGGGGAAGAGAGCGCATGTCATAGGTTGCTCCCCAAGGGCAACCCTTAAATCCGTACTAGAATCTTGAGATTGTTTATGAGAATAAAGAATGACTTTTTAAAATAATTTAGGCAATTGACATATTGCTTGACAAAGTACTCGCATAAAGAATCAATTATTCTTTTTAATGCAATAAGCATAGATTAACTTACCTTTTTTAACAGTCTGAACTCCATTTTTGGGCCTTGGATGACTTGCAAGAACTTTGTAACGGAGTTCCCTTCCTTAAATACAAGTTTATTTTTTTTTAAATTCAACTGCACATTTTCAATTTCAACTGCACGTGCGTATTAAGCAAATACTTAGCGAAACATGCAGTAATCTTCATAAAATGATGTTGCAAACCATACTTCAGCAGTTGCCAGTATTTGTCATTAGACTAGCTTATCTCCTTTTTAAACATTGAATTCGTTTTTATTAAAATGTCAAAAACCATTTTGTTCTTGGTTTTTATGAAAATTGGTTGCTTCAATCCGCAAAGAGAGTCGTTGTGTCAAAGTCATACAGCAGTTTTTTGTTAGAATATATAGATAGTACACGTGCATACTTATGAAAAGAAAATAATTCAATAATTATTCACATTTTTGGCATCTTTTAGTTAGAAATTATACGATCTTTTTTATTTTATTTTTAAATAATTTGTGATTTTCAATCCAGTGCCAGTGCGATCTTGCGAACGCAATGTTTTCATTCGCGTATTAGAAGTTCAATTGTTTACAACTATATACTACGTATCAGATCTAAACGGTTCAGACGGTATGTTAATATGACATTTTAAAAAAATGGTGTTTACCTGGAATCACCGCACTGCACGCAATTTCCATCATACATAGTTCCGTCATAATTCTGAGTAAAAGAAATGCATGGCACTGCATGTCCGTTTCATATTGCATCAAAAAGTGAACTCATGTCAAATTTCTAATCCCATGGCACCACTTAATTTGGTACACATGTAATTCTCTTTTTTTTCAGAGTAAAATGATAATTGTGAAAACATTAGCACACAAAGCGATATCTAAGAAAAAACAAAACAAAACAATGACAGAATTGTGCTCTGACCAATAGAAATTGGTTAAATCTTTAAATGTCAAAAGTTGAACCAATCAGATTTAAGAACAATCGGATTGCTTTTTTCCAGACGCAAATGGCACCGTCTTATAAACGGCGATTAGAAATGACACAAATATCCTGCAAATTGTCTTCAACCATTATTTTCACAACATTAAGACTCTTGAAAGAACTATATTTAGCAGAAGTGTCTGCTATATCCAGATTCATTGAGAACTTTGGCATCAATATTTCTCAATTAGATATTCTTTCATCTTTGTCTCTTATACCTGATTACGTCCTCTTGCAGTAGCGACAACAATGCATTATATGTTTCGCCATAAGGCTTAAACGTATCATGGGTAAGCGAGTTTTATCATCGACAGTCGAGCCCTTGCAACTTGTAAATCGGGGTAGGGAGCAAGTGCGTGTCCGTGTTCGTGTGTGTGTGTGTGTGTGTGTGTGCGTGTGTGTGTGTGTGTGTGTGTGTGTGAAGCTTCATACACCATTAGGTCTTGTATCCAGGAGATACCCCTGAACTCTGCATACCATTTCTTTTCTCGCTGGGGACACTAGGGGGATGGCGGGCAGGAGTATTTGCGAATTCGACGTCAAATCACAGTTCCATCGTTGCTTTGTACGCGCTATTCCAAAGATTTGAAAACTGATTCAGAATTCAAGACGAATAAAAGTAAGCATCGATTGTGATTAATTATAGTATTTTGGGTATAAAATGATTGTTTTATTTCATGCACCGACTTTTAAACCACGACGAACAGGCAAAGTATTCAGAGATGTATTTGGTCGGTACCAGTATTATAACTTGATAAACTGTCTTATCTGGTAAACTGGTAAGATAGCATGTCTCCCTTTTCTTTTTCTATTCTAAGATTCCATTTCTAAATTGTATTCAGTATGATAAAGTTAATTTTCTTTTAGTTTAAATAATATCCAGGGGCGGATCCAAGAAATTGACTTTAAAGGGGTGTAACTTAGGAGAACAACCTTTGACATTCGATATGACATTCGCCCCCCCCCCCCCCCCTCAGAACCGGAATTGTCAATGGTTTAATATTGGCAGGGCGGTTTTGGATAAATCTCCCAAGAAAATATTAACAGTCCAAAATTGTGCATTTTGAGCGTATCATTTCTTTATTGACATAAAAAATTAACTTGGACGATGTAAGGGTAAACATGTTTGTAATATACATGCATGTAAATCGTAAACTAGAATTAGTGGTCAACCCAATCCAATGAGAATGCAGTATTCTTAAAATTGGCCAATACATTTATTAAATAAAAAATACCAGACAGCAGCTATTGATTGTACTCAGATGAATCAGTTAATATAAACAGTGCTAGTAGGTAGTTTACACACTATTATGTAGACCACTAAAACCTTATATATAATAAGTATGTACTTAAACAAAATCAATGAGTATGCACCTACGTCGCATAACATCATTTATTTTTGTAAGTACATTCTAAAATCCTTTAACCATTACTTCAAACTTAAGCTTGAGCAAAACGTTTAACTGTTATACAAATACAATGATGTTATGAGACAATTTATATTCGAGATCACACAATTGATGGAATGATTAGACGGTATCGCCCGTGCCTATAAATGAATGTCAACTTCAATGCTTATCTGTTGGAATGTCATTCTTTAGCAGTATGATGGAACATGACCTTATTGTCAACTAGTCGATGCTTTGAGTTTAAGTGTGGGAAATAAGAATATCCATGCACCAAATTCATAAATACATGTACATGTATATTGATCAGACATGAAATTAAGATATTGATCAAGCTATTTGTTGGATCATTTAAGCCGTAACTTAACTTTAAAATAATCATGATTTAAGTTATCTTATTCTAATCGTCAATACTTTTATTAGTTTACTAGTTTATCTCCTTAAAATATGATACACTAATTAAAATTATTAAGATATTTAAAACTATGTACAAATCTGTTTCAACGCGCCACGCGTTCATATTATGAGTAATAAATAAAGCTCAACCGAATCATATTTATTTTAAACTATTTGAAATTATTATCATAATTATTTTTAAACCATATTAAAATTAATTATTGTCATATTTTAAAATAAATAAAGTACGCCTATGAATCATGGTGACCGACATTCGTTTATATGATAAGTTGATCAAAGTAGATTTGCAAAGGCAACATATGATTATACTGAAAATGAATCACACTAGGACATTTGTTAACAACTAGGTTTACTTTGTTGAAAAAAAATAATCAAAAACTGGCACAGACTACGGACATTTAGTCCGCTGTGTGAGCCTTACCCAAATTACAAAACGTAGAAGGGGGCATATGCTACCTCAGGGATATGGGTGGGCCTAGGTTGGTGATGCTTTAACTTCAAATAGGGGTTTAACAACTACCAACTGCTCCCAGGGTGTCTATGGCAGAAACTATAGTTTCGCGTGAGCTTTCTCTACTAGGGGTTTGGTTGCATGTTTTCCCGTTGGCAGAGCGCTAGCTGTTCTTGTAAGAATACTACTATAATTACTTATTACTTTTTTAAGCTGCACTCTCACAAATTGACAGTTTTGACATTTTTTATTTTGTTTGTCTCAGAATCAGCGCATTTTGGCATCAATGCATTCAATAAGTCACATAAGATAACTCACAATAGAACATATCTCAATTGTTTGGTAAACTGCTTAAAAATTCATTTTTCTGAAAGCGTTCGTAAAGCTTTCAGCTATAAAACATCAATTTTCGAACGCAAATATGAAAACTGCGATCTGCTCTTTTAATATGCCAGCAGTCTTATATCACTGGTTTCAAAACATTGAAGCAAAAAATGGCTCATTCCAAGACAAAAAGGTTGTTAAAACAATCAATCTGTGAGGGTGCAGCTTTAAACGAATTATTTCATGTTAATCTTGCAATTCAGCAGGCCAACCAGGCCAGGTGAGGTTCGACCTCTAATTTAATATCTGTGCCAAAATCGTATCATCCCCTACAATGTATCGGTGTTAGGACTATGAGTTATCATTAATCATCTAGATTGAGTCATTGTTTATTTGATGGCACTGTTAAATAGTTATTGAAAACTTAATCGCTATAAATTAACATGATATCATCAATTCTTGGTTAAACGCCTGCCATATTTCAACAATTTAAGCGGCAAATGTGGAAAATCGGCATTATTCGATGATATAAAAATGACCAATCAGCAGTTTTTGTACATCACTCGGTAAAATCCGTACTGTAACGAAACATTCCGGAAACTAACGAATATTGACGTTTAGAAGTCGGGTACTTAAAGCCGAGCGTTCTAGTAACCAAAGGAATACAAGATCGACACAGAGAGGGATAGACGTGATTATTTCAGTGTTCATTTTAGCTTGATAAAACATCAGTCAACATGAGAGAAATTGTACACATGCAAGCCGGACAATGCGGCAACCAGATTGGTGCTAAGGTAAGTGTGAAATCAATGTGCATGTGTGTAGTTCATACTCTTAATTCCATCTCACTCTTCCCATATGTTTGAATAATGTTTACGTTGGATACTTTTGTAGTTAAAATATCTTAATATAATAATGCATGGGCATGCCTATGTTCCCATTACCGCCAAGGGTTTGCCTAAGGTGCCTGGGTTTTGATGATGCTGCTGCTGCTGATGATGATGGTGGTGGCGGTAGTTGTAGTGGCGGCGGCGGTGATGATGATGATGATGATGATGATGATGATGATGATGATGATGATGCACCGAATATGTTTAAAGTTATCATCGAGACGGTGGATCGTTAGCTGTCCATCTATTTGTAATGGCGAAGTGGTATAGTGTTCGCCTCGCAACTCAAAAGGTTGTGGGTTAAGGTCCCGTCTTTGGGCATTTCTCGATCAAGACCTCTCGAAATGGGCATCGGTACTTCAAACTCAAACGTAAAATTCATGTTTGCTTATATCTACCTCAATCGAGCACAAATAAATCAGTATCAACATTAGACAATCAATTTATTATGCATGCGATGAACATGAGATATCTCTGTCCTGATATGGTAATCAACACTGTAAAATAGCATGCGATTTGTAAATTTGTGAAATATAATTGTAATGTTTCAGTTTTGCAAATCGTCATAACAAAAGCTATCCGTCTTTCTATTGAACATTAGCTTTGGTAGATTGAAGTCAAAATGTTTAATACAAATATCAAAGCAGTCAATTGTGGAAATGCATGAATATGCTCTTTGTTTCATGTTACTACAAGTAGAAATTTGTATAAATATTTGAATAGCAACAAATCCTGAACAATTACTTCGGGAATTAACGATGAGCTGAATGTACCAAATACAGTATTGCATTGCTAATATTAAAGCGTTAAATTATATAAGAAATTTGTATCTATTCTATTTCGCTAACTATGACAATCAAAAACAGAGGTATACTTACAGTCGAACACCGTTGGCTCGAACCCGCTTGGCTCGATTTCCTCGTTGGATCGAACTATATTTAAAGGACATATTTCTTTATACTTAATAAGGTAAACAATCCCGCTTGGCTCCAACTTTCCGAGCCTCGAGGTATTTTCGACGTTCCCTTGGAGTTCGAGTCAACGGGGTTCGACTGTAATTTTGTTTCAAGCTATAGTACAAAAAGTGAAGTATGGCGAGAGAGTTAATTTTTGTTTCGTTACTCTTACTCGCCGATGCAATGTTTTGCTATTTTTGAAAAAAAGAAGAGTAAAAATCCAACTTGAAAACAATCGCTATCCTTCTGAGCTTGATAACGGTTGAAAAAAAAGTGTGATTGAATATTTTTTTCGTTCGGTCGTCCATCGGCTGTTAAAGCTATTTCAACGATATTAAAATGACCAGTAATTTGACAATTACAGAATGATGATATTTCCTCAATGATGTTTGTATACCAAAATATTCGACTTTAAAACTTGATCGAATCGTAAAACAGACTGGTACAATTATTTTTGTCCCTCTCCCTGCGGTAAATATTGTTTGGACATCTGAGTTACAAAAATCTCCATGCAGTAGCAAAGCCACGCTAAATTAAAGTTATGTTCCACAAATTTTTGCCAAAAATTATTGGAGCGAGCGAGCCATTTTTTTTTTACAATTTTGTCATTTTTTCATAAAAACCAAAGCGAGCGAAGTGCGATTTTCATCCTATTCTAGTAATCAATATAAAGGAAAAAGATTGTGTAACACAATTGCGCTTTAACCCATTTGTTCTATCCTGAACATAATCTCTGTTGGACAATGGAAAAATGTTCCAATATTTACTATTAACTCAATTGTTGCGGTAGGTCCGCGGAACGAAACATCAATTTGGTGTGGCCTAAGTAGACTTCTCAACTGTCAAGCCATCGACAAATAGCGCCAATAATCGGACAAAACACTTCCATTATCAGCAATCTTATATGGCACATGCCCAAATTTGATGATTATCGATATGTTCATCGCAATGATTTAATAAGCATTAATTTAATTCTTTGTTTGTATTTGAATTACAATTTTACTCCAATTATGACGAGAACTCATTTAATATTTAATATTTTGAACTTTATTACACTATATTATTTAGAAAAGTTCCTTTTAGTATAACTCTGCAAGAATTTACAATACACTGTGTATTCATTCCTTAATTAAAACTCATGTTCTCTGTTATTTCCTGACACTTATAGAAATGCATCTAATGGTATTGATGGAATTTGGGCTAAATAATCTACATATGAAGGTCACACCATCTGATCCGTGGTTTGAGCCTTTCATTTCGTGTCCGATCTTCTTTGTTAAAAACTGGACTGATCCAAGGTCAAGGTCATGACATAGATTGTATGTTGTTTGTCTGGTACCCCGCTTACTGATATTCCATACAGTACATAGCGATAGTGTAAGGGAAAGGAATTCCAGACTAGTATGTTGTGTTCACTCAGGGTTTACAGTGTTTAATGATATCGGTGGGACTTGGATCACATATGTTCATTATAGATGGTAGCGAGCAGAACCAAAGTTGACCAAGCTGGCCTACACACACTTGAATGTAATTTGAGTACACTGGCACATAAGGTCCAAGTTTGCTCATCTACTGACCTGCATACTTTCCTCACTGATTTGGTTGCCTAAGATTTTGAACATTAGGTAGAAAAATTACACCCAAATCACTCGGTATACATGTAAACTTCGCGAGGCCGCCATATTGGATTTTGCTGGTTGGAGTTTGTCTGTTTGCGTGGTCACGTGACGAGTGGATGGAGCTACTCGGGGAACACGTCGTGTCAGTTGACTTGTACCCTCTTTCTCCATTGTAATAACGATTCCACAATAACGGAGTGCTTGGGGAAACTAACAATCATAATGTTTAGGAACGATACTGTAGCATTTTACATTTAAATTGCCTATAGAAAAATATCGTTTTTCTTGTAATTTGCAGTTCTGGGAAGTGATCTCAGACGAGCACGGCATTGACCCCACGGGCACATACCATGGGGACTCCGACCTCCAGCTCGAGAGAATCAACGTCTACTACAATGAAGCCACAGGTACAAATATGTGTCTGCAAAGTGGATTCTTTAGATTAAAACCTCCCTTTTCTGAAAACGTTAGAAACATTATTGTACATGCTATCTTCACCATATAATTATGGTCGTATTTTTTAGTTTTGTTATTTGTTTCTAACTATTAAGGCTTTTTACTAAAACGATACTAATCCGATTATCACACAAAACTCGAAGAACACTCTTGACCAACCGGACCGATATCAGGTTCCGACCCTTAAGTGCAGGTCAATTCTCTCAAAGCATTTTTATATCCGTGTTTCAGGAGGCAAATATGTACCAAGAGCTGTGTTGGTCGACCTCGAGCCCGGCACAATGGACTCCGTAAGGTCTGGTCCCTTCGGTCAAATCTTCCGGCCAGACAACTTCGTGTTCGGACAGAGCGGGGCCGGTAACAACTGGGCCAAAGGTCATTACACAGAGGGCGCTGAGCTCGTCGACTCTGTTCTAGACGTTGTCCGCAAGGAAGCTGAGAGCTGCGACTGCCTACAGGGATTCCAGCTGACACACTCCCTCGGTGGTGGCACTGGGTCCGGTATGGGAACACTCCTTATATCCAAGATCCGTGAAGAATATCCCGACAGAATCATGAACACATTCTCCGTCGTACCATCACCAAAGGTACGTACATGTATTTAGTACAATCAAATTAAAATTAAAATGATATCCGTATATTTGTTAGAATTAGACCGATTGTACAACACTTTAGGCATTCGAATTCCATAAGGGAATGAACTAATTTAATGATGCTTTTGTTTTATTTTTAAGGTGTCGGACACCGTGGTGGAGCCATACAATGCAACACTGTCCGTTCACCAGCTGGTCGAGAACACCGACGAGACCTACTGCATCGATAACGAGGCTCTGTACGACATCTGCTTCAGGACCCTGAAACTGACCACTCCAACATATGGTGACCTGAACCATCTTGTATCTGCCACCATGTCCGGTGTCACTACCTGTCTTCGATTCCCCGGTCAGCTGAACGCCGATCTGCGTAAACTAGCCGTCAACATGGTGCCCTTCCCGCGTCTCCACTTCTTCATGCCCGGGTTCGCTCCTCTTACCTCCCGCGGCAGCCAGCAGTACAGGGCTCTTACAGTCCCCGAGCTCACACAGCAGATGTTCGACGCCAAGAACATGATGGCCGCCTGCGACCCGCGTCACGGCAGGTACCTCACCGTCGCCGTATTGTTCCGTGGACGTATGTCCATGAAGGAGGTCGACGAACAGTTGTTGAACGTCCAGAACAAGAACAGCAGCTACTTCGTTGAATGGATCCCAAACAACGTAAAGACCGCCGTCTGCGACATCCCTCCGCGTGGTCTCAAGATGTCCGGTACCTTCATCGGCAACAGCACCGCCATCCAGGAGCTGTTCAAACGTATCTCCGAGCAGTTCACCGCCATGTTCAGGCGCAAGGCTTTCCTCCACTGGTACACTGGCGAGGGCATGGACGAGATGGAATTCACCGAGGCGGAGTCGAACATGAACGACCTGGTGTCCGAGTACCAGCAGTACCAGGACGCCACCGCCGAGGAGGAAGGAGAGTTCGACGAAGAGGAGGGTGAGGGAGAGGAGGCATAAACTGCTCATGAATAACACAATTTTACAACAGTCTTATCAATGACCATGACATAATAACACTGAATCGTATGTAAACATATATTTACACCGTGTATGTCTTAATAGTTATGAAAATCAATTACTAGTTAGCTCATGGCCTAAAATTTCCTGTACCTTTGTGCAATAAGAAATATGTGTAACTAAAAAAACAATGAAATACACGGAACAAAAGTACATGAAATGAATAAATTCTTGATAAATACAAATGTTTGTTGATAACTTATTATTATTTGCTAAGAAGTAAATCCTCCATTTCATTGCCTTGGAAAAATAATGTTACTCTACTATTTTTGGCCGTCCAGCTACGCCAAACTTTCAAAAAATCAGAGGGGCAAGCCCTGTACCCAAACATTTTACGAATACCCAGTTTAGAGGCATAATGTTCAGGCCTTAGAGACACTGAACGTTAGACTCGCAACACAAACTAGTCCATTACCATATTAAGAAAAGTTGGGCTGCTAAAAGGTCATCTGGAACAATGAATGGAATAAATTAGGTTCACGTGCGTTGGAGTTTGCTTCGTGGGATTGAGTCTCAGTCAGACAACAGCCTGATACAGTTGAAACGTCAACGTTTGCTTGGGGTCTCACAATAATTGTTTTGAGGTGTTTCAGATTAAAAATATAAGGCATATATTAGGCTGTCACAGGGGCAGGGTGTGTGATCATGCCACAACGCTATAGCCACGTCCCCATTGTCATTTCTAGTAAAGGCAAACATGTACCTAGTTTTATAATGAGAAGGAAACTGTAACCGTAATTAGTGTTTGCCCTACATTGTCAGCCAATCATTGGCGCTAGATTTTTAAAGTATTCAGTTTCTTATTTGCGAAGAATCGTTACTTATTTTTGAAGACGATTCAGGATTAAGTAAATTGCTATAACTGCGCATTCGCATATAGCCACGACTAATGTTTGCATATGCAAAGGCGCAATTTCAGTGTCAACAATGACGTCACAATATATGAAATTGATTGACAAGTGTTTTTGACAGACGCACGGCTTAATTTTAAAGCTGATGCAATTTGGGAGGGGGCTAACACTTAATTGTTTAGAAATTATTAAGTAATTTCTTCGTGTATAAGAAACCACGGTCGCTTCGCTGCGTCCCGATTCCTTAGGTTACTTATTAACGAAAAAATAACTTACAAACTACAAGAATGTCATAAGTAAGCGCGACGGACTCGTCCATAATTGACCAAACTTTCCATGTTCAAGCGCCATAACTATGTCAAATCTAAACCAAACTCTTATTAAGACGTATAGTACGTAGGTCATGTTGATCATGATTTACATGACAATGATCATGATAAGCGAGATAATACATTTTCATTGTTGAAAATTTGTGTGATATTTGCGGGTAGCCCGATGCTGGATCAAAGTCGTGTCTTGGGATTTTCTGATCCTGTTTGCACCTGTTTAAGCTGACTCTTCTTCGGTCGCGCCACTGACTTTGGGTCACCGTTCTCCAACAGCTATATCGTAAAGGCATTAAATTAAAAGAAACATACGCACATATTAAACTTAAGAAATATCTTAGAGGTAATATTTAAAAAAAACTCGCTTGTACAACACCTCATATCGCATTTACCTACCTCATCTCACATGTAAATCACCTCATCACACATTCACATCACCTTATTTCGCTTGTACATCAACTCATCTCGCATGTACATCACCTCATCTCGTATGTAAATCACCTCATTTCGCATTCACAACACCTTATTTCGCTTATACATCACTTCATCTCGCATGTGTATCACATCATCTCACATGTACCTACCTCATCTCGTTTGTAAATCATCACTCGCATGTACATACCTCATTTCTTTTGTACATTACCTCATCTCGCATGTACCTACCTCCACTCGCCTTAACATCAGCTCATCTCGCTTGTACATCACCTCATCTCGCATGTACATATCTTATCGCGCATGAACCTACCTCATCTCGTATGTACTAACCACATCTTGCTGATACATCACCTCATCGCGTATGTACAAACCTCATCTCACTTGTACATCACCTCATCCTTCATATACTTACCTAATCTCGCATGTGCCTATCTCATCTCGCCTGTACTTACCTCATCTCGCATATACCTACCTCATCTGGCATGTAACTATCTCATCTCGCATATACCTACCTCATCTCGCATGTACCTATCTCATCTCGCATATACCTACCTCATCTCGCATGTACCTATGATGATATCTCATCTCGCATGTACCTACCTAATCTCGCATGTACATCACCTCATATCGCTTGTACATCACATCATCTCGCATATACCTACCTCATCTGGCATGTACCTACCTCATCGCGCATGAACCTACCTCATCTCACATGTACCTACCTCATCTCGCATGTACCTACCCCATCTCGCATGTACCTACCTCATATCGCATGTACCTATCTCATATAACATATACCTACCTCATCTCACATGAACCTACCTCATTTCGCATGTACCTACGTCATCTCGCATGTACCTACCTCATCTAACATTTACCTACCTCATCTAGTATGTACCTACCTCATCTTGAATGTACATCCCATCATCACTTACTTCCTCTTAAGCTTTCACCTGCCATAGGTATTACGTTGAACTATTCAACGTTTGGAAAGGAGAAATGAACAACTTATAACCCTTACCCATCTGTCGGCATATCAACAAATTGAAATAAGCCGTAAAAGGACTAGGCCGCGACCCTTTAATGGGTCGGAATATCAAAAACAAAAGTGAGTCGAAAAAGACCGCGCCGATATTGTAATTCGGCCGAGTTGACTCGACTCTGTTTACGTCAGGAAATATGGCAACATGTATGGCCATCTCATTTGAAGAAACTTTCAAATGTAGTTTATTATTTGAAATTTCATGAAAATGATTTATTAACGATTCGATTATGATTATTTTTGATAAAAAAACATACGTGCCAATTACAGTATGTAAATTGCGAACTACTTGCAACGGACTTTAAAGTAAACCGATTTCTGACATTGTAAACCGTCCATATACATCCGAGGTTGTTTTCGATAAAAAAAATGGCCGAGGAGTTCCAAATGTTACTGGTGGTTGAATTTATTGTGTGGTTGAGTTGTGTTCAAATGACCCTATAACCCCGTGATGTTTAGCTTATCTTGTGTTATAGCCTTGTCAGTCCAAATATAGGGATGCCACAGACAGGAACATGTGCCTTAGGCTCAATTATGTAACTGTTAGGACTAAATTACTAGCTAGTACTGGTGTTCTGGTGTCTTGAGGACAATAAGGCCATCCTCAGCATGCTACGACGATATACCGAGTGTAATTCGAGGATGTCAATCCAAATATATATATTATTGCAATTTCAGCGTCCCTGCATTCAAAATGCTTCAAGTACGCCCTTTGGATTAAAGGTTTTATATGAAGGAAAAACCATACAATCAACAAGACAAGTGCAAAATAAACCACGGTACACATGTTTCACTAATTAGATCAATGTTGGAGTTATTTCCTCAGAAATAGCGTTTACTTTTCAGCTCATTCTTACGGGGGGCAAATTACTATCTTTGCAATCTTAACATCATTTACTTTGTCTTAAAGCTGCACTCTCACAGATTGAACATTTTGAAACCTTTTTCATTAATTTTTTGTCTTCGAACGAACGATATCATGTGAACATGCATAGAAACAAGTCATATAAGACTGCCGCAAGTGACAACAATTTAGATCGCAGATTTTTATATAAGTTAAAAAATGATGTTTTATGCATTATTCTTAAACCGTTAGTAACGCTTTTAGCCATAACTCTCTAATAATCGGACGGGAATATGATACCTGCGATCTGATCTTTTGTCAGCAGTCCTTTATCACTAGATTGCAAAAATTGGCTTATCCCAATACAAAAAAATAAAAAAATTAAAAAGTTTTCAAACCGTTGAATCTGTGAGATTGCAGTTTTAACAATGGACTAAATCGTAGCCTTTTTGTCCTTAATGGAAACATGAGATCAATGAACGCCAACTATCTGAGCGTTTTCTAGGTCAACAAAAGTTCAATTTAATGTCTAACCATCCTAGTTCGTATCAAACTATGATAACACAATCTACATGGCTGTAAAAGGTCATGCGTCGAATGGAGATGTGTTTGAAATGACATACACATTTTATTTAAGAGTTCCCCATTAAGAGTCATGATCCTAGAACATCTATATCAGCAGAATTTAGTAAGAATTTGATCTCATCAAGCTTTGGCATTAAATGTTGAATACTTAACTGACAACATGCAATCCTCTTTTAACGAATTTATTTTTTATTGAAGTCTGTTTTGTTTTCCAAATCACATTTATTGTGCAAGGAGAGCCCTGCGAATCAGTTGAATTTTTCAAAGTGTTACATACATCCTTGTCATATTGACTTACAGAATCGATTTCAACAATGCCGTTGCACTCACTGCATAACTTTCCTAAGTAATGCAATGTGTATTTCATGCTTTCCGATGAAATCTTGAGTTTATAAGAAAAATGGTTATCCCGTTTTTTAAACGTTTTCTTGATCCTGAAGCTGTATGTTCGAACGTTTGCTTTCATACCAAACAGATTAAAGACAAAAACAACTGTTCGAACATAAATATAATGTTATATCATCGTTCAAATGTATTTTGAACTGTTTGTCGTTGTAATAAGTAATACGAACTTCCCGGAAAATTCACACAATAATTTACAGATTTACTGATTTGTTTACCCCACCCACGCCTCAAAATTTGTCAACAAAATAGCGTGGTCCTCATCATTACCTCGAAATCGATCGGTCTTCAAGCAAAACAGACTGGTCTCTGACAGTAAGATGGCTGAATATCATGAAACACTCTTAAACTATGAAAAATGTTATGTATCCAATGATTTTCCGCAATTTTTTTGCCAACACATTCGACCTTTCAATTGTTCATTCAATAAATGGCGGCGTAGCAATTTGGTTATGTATTCATACCACGCTTAAAAGAAAAATGTTTACGTTGTTTTTGGAACATGGATCCACTTATAAAATTTCATTGATCATAAAATCTTTGCACTAAAACGAGCGAATAATTAACTATAAAACTGAATATCAGAGGACTCTTTCTCAACAAACCGGAAATAGAAAATTGACAGCTGTAATATTGCATCAGGGTCGCCCAACTGGTAACGACGTAATTAACAACCTTTTCAAAAAAGGCGGTAATTAAGAAAATAAATTAAAATTCTATAAAATCGGAAAGTAAGTATAAAACCCCCAGAAAATTTGTTTATTTCAGTGAAATATCGTATTTTATTCCACTCGTGATCATAGAAAAACTATGACACTCCGGAAATAAAATACGATCTTACACTAAAATAAACAAATATCCTCCATGTATTTGTAAAATTTCAAATATTTTGTACAGTTTGTAAATGTCTGTCGTTAATTTCCTAGCGGAAATATTATTAAGTACTCCAAAGTAGATGCTTTTACACAAAGGTACATGCTGTTACACAACGTCATGCTGCAAAACAGTTGCGGGAGAGAGAACCCATAACATAATGTCATGTTGTTTTCTAATTTGCTGAACTATCTAAGAGAATGGGAAAACCCTTTGGCCTGTTTTACACATGGTTATCTGTATTCAAACCAAAGGACACAAGCCGGTTTGCATGCGCATGGATATAAGAACTTCTTTTTATTAATCTAGAATGTAGGTTTTTATTGATTTTGATAAGCATCAAATATACTTTCTAGAAACCATTTTGGAAGAGTAAAAGGCTAAATGTTATTGTTCTTGCTATGGAAACGTATATAACTGGTCTTTAAACTTTTTAATACTGACACATTGTGTAATATGACTGGTGTCTTTCTTGTGATTAAAAGTTTTTGCTTCTGGACTTGTTTTGTTAACAGAAATTATTAGCTCGTATTAGTTGAAAGGGGTATAAAGGTACATGATGACGAAGAAAATGTTACTTGTTGGATTTTAACCCCAACTGAGCGTCCCTGGTTTAGCCCTTAATAACAAACTATTCGTCTGTTTTCGAAAAAAAAATGTACAGGTGTTGCGATACAGGTATTGGACGTATAACATTATTCCGTCAAATAGACTAGATAAGTCATATCAAGAGTCAAGTCAGTTAAAATTGCCTTTATTAGTTTTTATAAATCATTACGTGTTCTGTATGGCATAATTAGCTACCGATCGTAGGGAGACCATGGGGAAACAATCTCATTGTCAGGCGAATAAAGTACTGTTCCCACTCATGAAGGCTCACCATATTGTCCTCTGCAATTAAAAAAATCCACATATAATTTCAACATGTTAGATATCTAGTCTTGCTATTGGGGTACTGACATCTAGGGCCATGGGGTCATTTTCCATCTTAAACAACCTGGTATGTATGTGGACGATTTACAATGTCAGAAATCTTTACATTTAGTACGCTGCCAGGAGATCGAGTAGTAATTTCAATTTAGCAGTTGAGCCTAAGGACATTACTCTTTTGAATCTTAATTTTAATTTATTATGCAAAAAATGCTATTCACTGGGAATCAATTTGAACTAAGTTATACAAAGTACACAATTAAACAGCACAATTAATATTAATAATACTATCTCTTATTTTACGAACTACGTTTAATAGCATAGATCCGAGGTTTCGATGGGAAATGGCCGAGGTGCTCCGATTGTTTTGAGGTATGTATTGCTTGCAGAAATTTGGATTTATATTTATCTATACTCTCATTCGCAAAAGGCATATTATATCTATCTTACAATTTACACCACATCATTCATCATGCTCAACACATTGAGTTGGCATTTATAAAAACAAGGTTCAAGTAGTGCGTTTGTTTGGGAAGAGACGTAAAACCTGTCCTAGAAAAACGCATATACATACTCACGGCCATTAAACGCCAGGCTCACCACTTATTGGTGGTGCAAAGAGAGTGAGCTGTCGATACTAACGTGGTGCAGCTATGCCTTGTGTTTACTTCTACACAATCGAGTATGGTTTATATTTCATTTGATCATTTTATTAAACGGACATATTCGAAAATAGGAGGATCTTGTACCGGGTAAGAACAATTTTATTGCAAGTCAGCAACGATTTCGTTTCAATATTGTGCGGACTGTGGTGCCAGGAGTTTTTCCCCCCGAATCGGACCTGTGCATATTTTGAGATCTGCGTAAACACACCTTGAGATCATTATGTCGTATTCAAATATAACCATTATGTATAGAACTTACGCCCGAACACAACAACAATAATAAGTACTTCTTAAATAGGAAAAATGCACATATTTATACAAGTGTAGGCCCTGTTGCTCTGGTGCTAACGTTGTCGAGTAGTGATGGAGATACAGAGTATGTTTTTCGCCCGAAGACACAAATATTTAACGCTTTTGGAACGAAAAAATAATAAAGGATACTATATTTATAAAACATTACTATGCCTGGTATGACCACCAGTTGCGGAAACAAAACTCTACGCGACCTACAAGGTATTCCGAAAACAGAAGGCCTGCTGCAGACACTTTTACCATAAAACTACCTCTCTCATAACCTAAGTCATCGAAACAACGACTGATGTATCGGAATGTTTTGGTAGGGGCTATATAAAAGGCTTTTCTTAGAACACAACCTTCATTGGTCCGCCCGGTTAGCTCAATCGGTAGAGCGTTCGACTGTGAATCGGATAACCTTGGTTCGATTCCGGGCGGACCAGGTTACTTCTGTTGTGATAAGTTATGAAATCCTTTCTACGACTATTCGCACTGTACCACTGCCCCTGGCATGTACAGAAGTTGTCAGTTCCTTGCAGAGGTGAAGGCACCTAGTACTGGTTAACCGCCTGATAGTCTGCCCAGGATAGGTGTGCGGTGGTTGAACTGTCACTCTGGGATCCTTCAATGTGCTCACGCTGGGACCCGGAGTATAAACTACTAACACCACCACAACCTTCATTTTCGGCCAATGAAATTGATGATAGGCAATCATTCAGGACTAAAGTTTGAACAGCAAATGAAAATGATCCATTCGTCTTATCCCATATATGGCGAGTTTAGTAACCAGAACGGCAGAAACTCATTTTAGCCGACATTTGGCTTATATTGTCGTCATTTGTTAAGTATTAGTACTACTATTGTCCCGGTATCGCGGCAAATACGTAATAGTTGATTAATAATTTATGTTACATGTATGATTATACTAATGAGTAGTTTGTTTCTCTGAGTTCAAATATTTAATTTGATTAAGGTCCACGTATTGAGTAATTTGTTGTGACAACATCACTTTATGAAAGTGTAATCAATTACCTAACGATTACACGTAAGCAGGAAATAGCATAATAACTGACTATTCACGAATAAATGGGAATATGTAAACGATTGCTCCTGGTTATGATTACTGCTACAATTTTCCCATGTTTGAAATGTTTTACATACTATTGTCGTCAATGGCATGAAATTCTTCAGACATATCTGCGACATCGAGACACTTGTCGCCATCGTGGTCATAATGGCTGAACAAGTATGCGGCAACAGGGCAGTTGTGGACTTGCGTGTATTCTTCTAAGGTCACACATGTGTCGTCTGCAACATCAAAGGCACAAACTATATTATCATGATTTATTATAAGAAATGTTCTTGGTCTACATAAAAGCTTCACAATACACATGGACAGCCATTGAAAGTGTTACTGGAAATTATAATAATTTGCACACTGAATTATGTACATGCTGGTGAGATCCGCAGCATTTCAGGTTTGTACGGAAAAAACCCTCATCTCTCTAAAAGAGCGTTGTTGATAAAAAACCTTAACTATCCATACGTTTTTTACATACTGTCTCTCCGTTTCCCGTTAAGCGATGTCGATACAACCCCTCATCTATACATACTTTTATTGACATACTGTCTCCCGTTTAGCGATGATGATACAACCCCTCATCTATACATACTTTAATTGACATACTGTCTCCCCTTTCCCGTGAAGCGATGATGATACAACCCCTCAACTATTCATACTTTTATTGACATACTTTTATTTATTGACATACTGTCCCCCTCCTTTCCCGTTTAGCGATGTTGAGACAACCCCTGTACTATACAGACTTCTTACTGTTGAGATCGTCCTTGTATACCGTGGCGTCCCATTCGTTTTCCTCCACCTCGCCGTTATGGGGTGTGTGATCGTAAATGGCAAAGCTCATGTCAAAATAATGCCTCATAGTACTAGTATTAAAGTGAGGTTGTCTGAAAAGGAAATCAAGTTTCAATGTATAAGAATCCATAATAGGAAAATTAAATCATTAATTAGCAGTTATTGAAATAATGTTGGAAGTGCCTTACCTTGAAAAGTACTGTTATGTAACCTCGAAGTTAATCACATTACTCGAATTAGTGTTAAAACAGTGTTTAAATTTTTAATAAATCAACATCAACTTTTAAATACGACATGAATCTATTCGGTGATATAAAACCAATATATTTTCAATCATGTAAAAAATACAATGCACATGCGCCCCAGACATACCCAATGTGAAAGACTTGCTTAAACTGATGATCGCTGGCATCTTGTATACTTCATGTAGTTTTAAGTTTATGCAACCCAATGCATTTAAATAGTTTATCAACAACAGTCGAAACCCGCTGGCTCGAGCCCTCAGGGACCGGCCAAAATAATTCGAATCACGGGAAATTCGATCCGAGTGGGTATGGTTACATTCAGTGAAGCAAAATCGTTCCTTAATATCAAGTTCGATCCAAACGAGTTCAAGCCAGCGGGATTGGACTGTTTTTGAATAAAAAACGAAGCTGTGTCTCATGACAGTAAAAAAGAAATAAAAAAATATTTTCGCACAAAACAATTCTTATTGGTAAACATACTTTTAGAGACCCCTTTCCGCTCAGAAAATGAGTGTTTTTTAATCAAAGAGTTTAGAGGGTGGGCGAACAATTGATACCGGCGAAAAAAGCGGTTCCTAACCAGTTCTGCGACTATTTGTATCCATTACCTAGTATGAGCACGTGTTCATGTTCCCATAGCCAATATAACATTGAACTACGTAAGTTTATTTTCATTATTATGTTATACCACATTTGTTTGATATTGAGTCTGATAATGCTTATTAGTTAAGTTAATTCTTTTAATTATACATACAGTCGAAATATGTTGGCTCGATATCCAAAGTTCCGGTCATAATACTTCGAGGCTCGCGAATATCGAGCCATGCGGAAATGCTTACATAGTGTAAAAAAAACGAATTCGAGCCAACAAGGAAATCGAGGCAATCGATTTTGAGCAAACGGGTTTCGAGTGTAATGGTTTCAATCATGTTTTAACAAATGCGATGGCAGTATTTTTTACTGTAAATATTTGCAAATAATCGGTGCGAATATTCAAACGACTTACGCGTTTGCCATGGCTACACAGCAGCAAAGGAGGCCGAACACAAGCATGACGTTATGTCTGGAACAAGATCACAATAACATGAGTTTGCCTCATTCGGAACTCTCCGGCAGTTTTCCATTGAAAACAACCTCGGATGTATGCCGGTATATCGGTGAGATGTGTATATTGAATCATTTAATATTTAACTTATTTCTGAGAGTAAGTCAAAACGACCATGAATCGACCATGAAACTCCATATTCCGTTTAAAATAGTTATCAGGTTAGGCTAAAGTAAATTATATATTTTTTGTACAAAACTTTTAAGTATTTATTGAATTGCTGGTTAAATTCTCGTGTGGTTGTGATGCGTCCAAATGGCTTGATAACTCCTAAATGTTCGCCTTATCTTGCGATGGACCCTTGTGAGTCTTAAAACAGGGCATTCGGAACTCCTCGGGCATTTTTATCGAAAACAACATCGGATGTATGCCGGTACATCAGTAGAAGCAGTTCGTAAATCTTTGAATGATATCCTTAATTAAATGTAGTGTTTTAGCTTGTATTTGTTGATCTAAGTTTAAAAAGATTACCAGTGAAGTGTATTATTGCAAACATTAAGATTTCCAAGTGTTAAGTCATTAGGTTTAACTTCAAAATTAAATTACTATGCGATCTACTTGCAGAGGACTTAAAATGTACTGATTTCTGACATTATAAACCGTCCATATACATCCGAGGTTGTTTTCGATAAAAAATGGCCGCGGAGCTCCGAACGAAGACAGGGCTGTATGGGGCAGGTCACGGACGGGAACATGTGTCTTTGACTCATTTATGTAACCATCATGACCTAATAAGATTTTTATCTCGACCTTTCAATGTACATTATATGGCTGAGTTTGAACGTGTTCTATGTTCACTGTATTTTTCATATACGATTGTACTAGATTTTTATTATCATTGTATATGTATTTGGGGTCTTAAAGCTGCATTCTTACAGATTAAAGGTTTCTTTTTCTTTTTTGTCTTGGAACCAGCCAAATTTTGCGAAAATCCATGTAAACCAGTTATACAAGACTGTTGACAAAAAAATAGATCGCAGATTTTTATATTTAAGTTCAAAAATTGATGTTGTATGCCCTTTTCTCAAACCGTTAGAAACGGTTTAAGCCATTAAACATTAATTTTCGAACGGAAATATGAAAATCTACGATCTGATTTCTTGTCAACAATCTTATATATAAGATATTTACGCAAATTTTTTCCCTTTCCAAGACAAAAAATTGAAAAGTTGTAAAAATGGTAAATCTGTGGGAGTGCAGATTGAAGAAAAATTTAGGTATCCCCGGCATTCTAACTTGTTCCACTTAGCGGGATTCGAGCGAGTCTATTAAGATAGGAATCATATTATCACAATTTCAGTGTCAATGAATTGAAACTCTTATTACAATAGTAACATTTTAAAAGAAGGAAATTTCACACGCTGGAACATTCCTAGCAAGCTTAAAGTTATTAAAGAAAACACGAATCTGCAAAATCTTCATAAATGGAAGCACTGAAAGTTTAGTCATGTAAGGGCGCTGTATTCAACTTATATTTTGTATAAGGAATTCATCATCAAAAAAAGATGGCAAGTTCTCTTCAAAGTATTGCCATTATATTCACGGTTTAAATAAAATCCAAGCAATTCATTGAGTCTTTCTGCCCAATTAGCTGTTGAAAACATTTTTACACTTTACGAATCTTCTTTAACACATCACCATAAAATCGGGATGAGCAAAACTATTAGCAATCAGCGATTTCAGACTAGTATGGTACTTTGATATACTATTATAATGACCATTAACACATTTTTAGAATGTTTTCCTTAATTTATGATATCTAAAATCCTGTTTAAGAAGTTTTTCCGTCATACGTTTACTGCGAGAGGTGAATTTTTTGACATATGTACATATGTATGCGAATCTTATCAACTACGCAATTAAAACGCCATATGATGGTGAACTAGGAACATCTCCATCTAAAGAAGGGTAATTAATAATTTTAAAATTAAAATCACCACGTTTATCATTAAGATTTGATATTCAATATATCTTCCTTAACTTCGAACTGAGATCTAAATAGTATGCTTTTAAATTGGATGTTTTAGATTCATAAAGTTAAAAGTACATGAAACGTAAATTCAATACGTTGTTATAATGCTTATCAGTTATCAGTTTTGGCAGAAAAGATTTTGTTTTGTAAACCAAAGTAATGGATCATTTGCTGTTGGTTGAATTCATTTTGTGGTTGAACAGTGTTTTTTGAAATGACATATTCATTTTATTCAGGAGTTCCCAATTAAGACTCATGCAAAGTTTCAGCAAAATAATCCATTTTTCCGACGCGTCGAAGACGGGAACTTCACGGCGAGGTACCGATTCTCCCTGATTCAGCCCTTTATTATTTCAGCTCAGAACTGATTTAAAGCTCGTTTGTGTTTTCGAAAAAAGTGTATTATTAGCATCAAAGAGATTAGATAAGTCAAATCAAGAGTCAAGTCAGTTTAAATTATCTATATTGATTATCAAATAATAATCAAAAACAAAATTGCAATACACGTTCCGTATGGCATAATTAGCGACCTATCGTTGGGAGACCATGTGGAAACAATCTGTGTGTCAAGTGAAGAAAGTACTGTTCCCACTCATGAAGGCTCACCAAATTGTCCCCTGTAAGAAGAAAATTGGATATATATTTTCAACATGTAAGATATCTAGTCCTGCTATTAGGATACTGACATCTAGGGCCATGGGGTCATTTTCCACCTTAAACAACCTGGGATGTATGTGGACCATTTATGATGTCAGAAATCGTTACTTTTACTGCGCTGCCAGGAGATCGCGTAGTAATTTCAATTTAGCAGTTGAGCCTGCGGTTTTTATTCTTTGTAACCTTGATTTAAACATATTTTATTCAACATATACAAACAAACTACACAGAATATACACACACACACACACACACACACACACAAGTTGTCTATAATATTGAAATGGATTGGAACGAAAGCAAAGCTTATAGAGTTCTTCTCCGTAACCTTAATTAATTATGCAATAACTGTATTTCTTGATAATAATAAGGCAACGGCATACATCCGAGGTTATTTTCGATGGGAAATGGCCATGGTGTTCCAATTGTTTTGAGGTATGTATTGCTTGCAGTTTTAATTTGTTATTATCTATACTCTGATTCGGTAAAAAATACTATTTTTATGTAACAATTTACACCAAATAATTCATAATGCTCAACAAATTGAAATTGCATTTAAATTTCAATGGTTCCACCTTACTGTTGTACCGTATATCACTTTAAAAGCAACGTTCTGGTAGTGCGTATGTTTGGGAAGAGACAGAAAACCTGTCCTAGAAAACCGCGCATACATACTCATGGCCACTAAACGCCAGCTCCACCACTTATTGGTGGAACTAATAAAATGACCTGTCGATACTTCCGTGGTGCAGCTGTGCCTTGTGTTTTCTTCTACACAAGTGAGAAGGATTTATATTTCATTTGATAACGTTATTAAACGGACATATTTCGAAAGTCGGAGAATGTGTAAAAACAATTTTACTGTAAGTGGGCTACGATTTCGTTTCAATAGTATGCTTACTGTGGTGCCAGGAGTTTTTTCTCCCGAATTGTTGCTTAATTACACCGTAAGAACAATACACTACGCGAACTACACCACCAGTTGCGGAAACAATACACTATGCGAACTACAAACAATACACTACGCGAACTACAAACTGTTCCGAAAACAGTATGCCTGCTGCAGACACTTTAAACTTAAAACTACCTTTCTCGTAACCTAAGTAATCGAAGGAAAGACTGATGTATCGGAATGTTTGGGTAGGGGCTATATAAACAGTTTAGTTTTCTTAAAACACAACCTTCATTTTCAGCCAATGAAGTTGCAGATTACACATTAAGTACTAGAGTTTCGACAGCAAATGAAAATGGTCCATTCCTATGATCCCATATATGGCGAATTCAGTAGCCATCAGTTGTTAAGTATAAGTACTACGATTGTCCTGATGTTAATTTGATTAAGGTTCGCGCATTCAGTATTTTTTGTGACAACAACACATTTTGAAAAGTGTTATCAATTTCCTTACGATTACACGTAATCAGGAAGTAGCATAATAACTGACTATTCACGAATAAATGGGAATATGTAAACGATTACTCCTGGTTATAATTACTGCTACTATTATCCCATGTCTTAACCGTCTAACATACCACTGTGGTCAATGAGATGGAATTCTTCAGACATATCTGAGACCTCGAGACAATTGTCACCATCGTGGTTATAATGGCTGAACAAGTATGCGGCCACAGGGCAGCTGTGTACTTGCGTGTATTCTTCTAAGGTCACACATGTGTCGTCTGCAACATCAAAGGCACAAAATGTATTATCATTATATATTATAAGAAATGTTCTTGGTCTACATAAAAGCTTCACAATACACATGGACAGCCATTGAAAGTGTAACTGAAGATTATAATAATTTGCACACTGAATTATGTACATATTGTTGAGATCCGCAGCATTTCAGAGGTTTGTTCGGAAAAAAAATCTCATATCCCTTAAAAGAGCGTTGTTGATAAAAAAAAAAAACGCTAAACTATTCATACTTTTATTGACATACTGTCTCTCCCTTTCCCGTTTAGCGATGTCGATACAACCCCTCATCTATACATACTTGTATACTTTTATTGACAAACTGTCTCCCCCTTTCCCGTTTAGTGATGTTGATACAACCCCTCAACTATTCATAATTTTATTGACATACTTTTATTGACAAACTGTCTCCCCCTTTCCCGTTTAGTGATGTTGATACAACCCCTCAATTATTCATAATTTTATTGACATACTTTATTTGACATATTGTCTCCCCCTTTCCCGTTTAGTGATGTTGATACAACCCCTCAACTATTCATAATTTTATTGACATACTTTATTTGACATATTGTCTCCCCCTTTCCCGTTTAGTGATGTTGATACAACCCCTCAATTATTCATAATTTTATTGACATACTTTAATTGACAAACTGTCTCCCCCTTTCCCTTTTAGTGATGTTGATACAACCCCTTAACTATTCATAATTTTATTGACATACTTTAATTGACAAACTGTCTCCCCCTTTCCCGTTTAGTGATGTTGATACAACCCCTTATTTATTCATAATTTTATTGACAAACTTTAATTGACATACTGTCTCCTCCTTTCCCGTTTAGTGATGTTGATACAACCCCTCAACTATTCATAATTTTATTGACAAACTTTAATTGACAAACTGTCTCCCCCTTTCCCGTTTAGTGATGTTGATACAACCCCTTAACTATTCATAATTTTATTGACAAACTTTAATTGACATACTGTCTCCTCCTTTCCCGTTTAGTGATGTTGATACAACCCCTCAACTATTCATAATTTTATTGACAAACTTTTATTGACATACTGTCTCCTCCTTTCCCGTTTAGTGATGTTGATACAACCCCTCAACTATTCATATTTTTATTGACAAACCGGCCCCCCTTCCCCGTTAAGCGATGTTGAGACATCCCCTGAACTATACAGACTTTTATTTCTTACTGTTGAGATCCTCCTTGTATACCGTGGCGTCCCATTCGTTTTCCTCCACCTCTCCGTCATGGGGCGTGTGATCGTAAATGGCAAAGCTCATGTCCAAAAAATGCCTCAAAGTATTCGTATTAACGTGTGATTGTCTGAAAAAGGAAACCAATGTTCAATATATAAGAATTAAACTAATCAAAAGTCGAAAACATAATTGATTTTGTGGATCTAATTCTAATTAGACTTCCGAATCCATAAGAAAATAAAATCATTAAAGTATGGAATTCATTTTGGAGCTTCCTTACCTTGAAAATTATTGTTAGTTAACCCCGAAATTAACCACATTACTCCAATAAGTTTTGAAAAATAGTTTTCAAATTGTTCACTAAACAGCATCAACTTTTGAATAAGTCATGAGTCTGGTAATTGATGGTATTACACAATTACATTTTTAATCATGTAAAAACTACAATGCAAATGCGCACCAGATTCATCCTATATGGATGGCGTGGTTAATCTAACGAGCGCTGGCATCGTGCATACTACACGTAGAACGTGTAATGGAGTTATTTATCCCAATGCATTTAAATAGTGTTTCGACAACGGTCGAACCCCGCTGGCTCGAGCTCTCGGGGACCGTTGAAAATTTTTCGAATCTCGGAAAATTCGATCCGAATGCGAATAATAACATTCAGTGAAATAAAAACGCTCCTTTTAAATCCAGTTCGAGCCAACGAGGACATCGTGCCAAGAGAGTTCAAGCTAACATGGTTAGACTGTAAAAAACGAAGCTGAGGTTCATGGCAGTATTAGGAAAACAGTAGGTCGCAGTAAACCATTTCTTTTGTTGAATAAACGTTTTAGAGACCCCTATCCGCCCAGAAAAGGAGGTTTTTCTGAATTCATGGACCTGTAGTGTGGGCGAATAATTGATACGTGCATAACAGTAGTTCATAACCAATTACACTACTAACCTGTATACATTACCTAGTATGAACAGGTCTTAATGATTCCATAACCAATACAACATTGGAATACTAAGAGTAGCTTTTCATTATCATTTTATACCATATTTGTTTGACATTGATTGTGATAAGGATTATTGGTAAAGTTCATGCATTCGAAATCCGTTGGCTAGATATCCCAAGGACCGTTGAAGTCTCGCGAATATCGAACCAAGCGGGAATACTTACATGGAGTTTAAAATAAAATCGGTCCTTCACATCAAATTCGAGCCGATGAGGAAATCGATATCGAGCCAATGGGTTTCGACTGTAATGGTTGCAATCACGTTTTAGACTATCTGCGGATGCGCGCAGGTAGTCTTAAGACCGCAAACTCCAAAGAACTGCGCTCTATGTTTAGCAGAATGACGTCGAAAGCATAAAAATAGATTAGTTATATTGCAGTCCGAGTATGAGTTGCTTGTTCGGCTATTTCCGCGCTGTATTTCTGTATCCCGGCGTTTCATTTTTAGCAGAATATAACTATTTTTAGATCGCTATATTTATCAGGTTAATATGGGTCGAAATAATGGAGGCTTAGCAATTATAACCGATCGCAAGTGTCCCATCGCCTGCAGGGTTTGTTATTATAACCTGACGTGACCCTGAAGCACGCTTATTTGTAATGGTGTATTTTTTATTTTACTTTTATGAGATAAGAAACAAAAATGATTGTCTGAGTGTCAAAATAGTTGTATGCTTCAAATATTATGATTTGCCTGCTATACAATAAGAAAATACTATTCATTCTATGATTTTTAGGCGTGAATATTTCTAATAAGATGTTTTCATTTTTTTGCATAAAAGCTTCGTTCCGGTGTATTCTTGGCATAGTTTTAGACATTAGGCTTTCAATTTATATTTAACAAAAGGGATGACAGTATTTCTTTACAATATCATTTTGCAACTACTCGATGAGAATATTCAAACAACTTACGCATTTGCCAAAGCAACACAGCAGCAAAGTAGACCAAACACAAGCATGACGATTTGTCTGGAAGAAAATGATTAACATGTGTTTGCCTCATTCGGAACTCCTCGGCCATTTTCCATCAAAAACAACCTCGGATGTATAACGGTACATCCGTAGAAGTAACTCGTAAAATTTTACATTAAAGTTTTAATTTGTAGTAGTATTTTAACGTGTGCTTTGTATTTCAATGTTTAAATTTATTGCCAGTGAAGTATATTGTTGCATAAATAATTAAGATTCCAAACAGTAAAGTCATAAATTTTAATTGCTAAATTGAAATTACTACGCGATCTGCTTGCAGCGTAGTTAAATGAAAAGACTTCCGGCATTGTAAACCGCCCATATACATCCGAGGTCGTTTTTTATGGAAAAATGGTCGAAGAGTTTCGAATGAGATGTGTAAAGTGAAACATTTAGTGGTAAACTTATAAACTTTCTTTTGTTATTAGTATGTCAAAACGACAATGAAACTTTCAATATTCCGTTCATAATTATTATAAGTTAAAGCTAAAGTAAACACGTTATCTTTTGTACAAAACGTCTTAATATTTTTTGATTTTTTTAAGAATTAGTTTCACTAACTGCTGGTTAAATTTCTCGTGTGGTTGTGATGCGTCCAAATGGCTTTATAACTCCAAAATGTTCGCCTTATCTTGCAGTGGACACTTGTCAGTCCAAAATAGTTCTAAATGGGGCAGGTCACGGACAAGAACATGTGCCTTTGGCTGATTTATGTAACCATCACGACCTAATTAGATTTTGGTCTCTTACAATGTACACTATGTGTCCAAGTTTGAACGCTTTATTTGTTGACTGCATATGTCATATAAGATAGTACTTATTCAGATTCCAAAGAGTAAAGTCATTAAGATAATCTGCTAAACTCAAATTACTACGCGATTTACTTGCAGCGTTGTTAAATGTAAAGGTTTCTGACGTTTCTGGAAAATTGGGCATGCTTAAACGATACACTGAGTGGGATTCGAGCGAGTCTATAAAGATGGTAATACTTTCATCCCAATTTCAGGGTCGATGAATTGAAACTGTTATCGCAATTATTATACGAGTCATTTGAAATTTTTAATTATGGTTTCACATTTAAAATGTTGTCCTCTGTAAGAATCATATTCTCTCGGAGGTTTTATAAATATAGCAAGTAAAAAAAAGTTTTTTTAGAGAAAAAATGTACAGATGCTATTTGATAATTTCAGTGTAAGATTATATTGTTTTCCAATGACCACTAGTGAAAGCACACAATCTAACAGAGATTAACAAATGTTCAGTTTCTTTTATGCTTATTGTCGGAGATAAATTGTTATTGTTTTTCTTGTATCTAATACCCACTTTTTGGAATACCCCTTTGTTACATGCTACCCGTGGGACGCCTCTCAAGTACAGTTTTAATCGCAGATAACGTAGACAAGCTTTCGGAAAAATAGTTCTCCAATAGTTCATCTGTTATTTTCTCGTGTTTCAGTTTAAACATGTCATAAACCTTCATCAATAAAATTTTATTTAGGCATTTATGTTCATACCAATTACTGTTAATACATCAAACACGTTCATCAATACATTGACCAAATTACACTGGTCGCCATTTACTGAATGACACATTTGAAAGGTCAAAATGTGTGAATTGTCTTTGGATTAAAAACACATGTCCAAGTGTTAGAGGTTTTTTCATGATACATTGATATTCAACCAGGCTCACTGTCAGAGATCAGTCTGATTTAGCTTGTAATATGATGAAGTATAATGGTTCCAGGCCTGTTTGTTTGGTAGAGTAGTTTAGTTTATCAGTTAATTGTTATGGGGTATTTTCAAGTGCTACGAAGTCGAATTGAAAGATAATTAAACAGATAATGTAACATCGAATTTATGTTGTAGAATTTGTTTTCGTTTTTTAATGATATATTCGAAAGCAAATGAATCAAGAAAGATTTGGAAAATAGGATGATAATTATATGATCTTATTAAGGAAGTCAAGGCACATAACTTGGTTAACATACTCAGAAATACGAGCAGACTAAAGATATGAAAGAACCAGAAGTAATTTCCGTTCTATCTACGATATAATCAAGATTTAGATAGTATATTCAGCTAAGTAAGACCTCGATAATTTTCAATAACTCTACCAAAAAAAACAACATCAAGCCCAGTAGCAATAGAGTTGCTGTGGTGATCTTTTAAACACATGTAGGGCCTTACCAAGGCAACTTGGCACCCCAGTATGCATGGACGAACGTTTCAAATTTGGTTAGTTTTCGAGAACATACAAGTGCTTATATCTCGAAAATCAGGTATTAAAATGGAAGGATAAGTAAGGGTGTATATGCATGGCCTATATATGCAACGTTTCCTTGGATACAGTTCATTGGAATTCAACTGAACGCTAATGGCAGCCAGAATGCTTACTGTATTCTTCAAGGTTATCCAAAGGAGGGGACGCCATTTCAGCTTTCGACATGAACCATTTTCAGACCACATCTTTGAAAGACGTTCACATTATTTCTGCGCTCATGGGTTGGCAAGTCTAATAGCCAGATCAATACATACAATCAACAAGAGACAATAACTTTCCTTCAAAAAATATTTTATTTTTAAATCTTCAACGTATAGCTAATATCAATCTTTGTACTCTTATCAATATTTTAGTTATCTTAAACGACGGAATACATTGTAGCCTTAATGTCATTACAGGTATAAAGATAATGGTCTCGTGAGGTCAATGAAGGTGCACCAACTTATCTGAATGTTTGCCGGTCAACAATATTTCATTTAATTGTCTCACCATCCTAGATTGTGTCTCACAAAGGATGATAGCAAAATCCACATACTTGTAAATGGTCATGCGACAAATGCAAATTTGTTTGAATTGACAATTTTTTTTTCCAGTTCTCCCAATTAGGGGTTATGCGCAGTTTCAGCGTAAGAGGCCTTTTCACTTGGACGCGACGAGGTAGGATGGATATAAGGGCAAAGTACACCAAGTCGGATGCTATTACTCAAAGTTACTTGCTGTTATCTGAATAAAAATGTCTGGAGGCAAAATAGTTAAAAATAGTAACGAGATATATCATATTAATGTCATTCGGCTTATAAATCATTGATATATTGACGAAATTGTGGAAAAATATATTTGGTCTGTTTTACAAATCAATGTCTATATTTAGACCGAGGGACACCAGCTCTTTTGCATGCCCATTTAAACAAGAACTTTGTTTTGGTATTCTAGGAAGTAGGTTTTCAGTTCATTTTAATCCACATGACATCTTTTTATCTAGATTATTTTTTTGAATGAGTCAACGGCTAAACTTAAAAGCTGCATGGGTTTGATGGTCAATCATCGCTTTGTCAAGCTCGAAAAGCAGGTAAACATTTTTATTTTTAACATTGTAGGCTATGGAAACGTGAATGAGTGGTCTTAAATCTTTGCCGACAAAAGAAGAGACAAGTTGTATTTAGTGTTCTGTCTGCCACACCTACAAAATTGTGAGGTGTAAAATTTAAAAACAAAGATGATAATTCAGGGAACAAAAACGTTGCGGAGGACATATACATCCAGGATGAAATGGCCGTAGGTCACAAAAGTATACCAGCAACTACTGACCGTTAATTGGTAATGTGTACCAAAGATCTGAGAGATACCTTTAGTGCTATTGGAGAAATACGTTCAAACGATCTCGAATCATATCCAAAGTGTGAACATCATATTAAAAGGCGCATCCCTCTATGACAAAAAGGCTGAATGCCATGAAAAGTACTTAAAAACGCAGAAAATACTATTCAATTTTTGATTAATTTTGATTATACATCTGATCCATGATACTTATAAACCAAACGTCCTTATCTCATCTTACTTGTGGTTAAAGGGATGTATCTGCATAAGAATTTTATATAAAAGCTTTCGCATTATATTCAATTACTAAAAGTTTATTTCAAATTCTTAAACGACACGATTATCGAAATATTGCGATATACATGAACACTAAATACAATGCCGCCAAAACCAATAGATTCCTTGTGTTTTTCACACACGCACTTTTTTCAGTCCTTATGTACTGTATCCAGCGCTCATAAAGAGCTTCCAACACATTCATTGGCATGGCGCCGTTCTCCAGTACTCGAAGATAAAAGTCTTGAATGTTACATATTGAACCTGCCTGTGAGCAAAACATTATATATTAAAACTAAAACGTACATTTTTTTTTCTCAAAAGTCGTCCAATTCATTTGATTTGCCGACGTTGCACGTTTCTACGCACACTTCGAATGCATTTATGATGCGAATATTTCAATATGCATCATAAATTGTGTTTACACAATCAATTCTACAAATGATCAAAGACAAAGTTAATTTCATAATGCGTTTTCCATTTTAATAATTATATTTAATTATTCCTATGTGATTTTGTTTTATATTAGCAAGAATAAAAGTGAGGTTGATATTTATATTTAGAATAATGCATACCTAATGCATCTTCTGCAAGCTTCTTTAATTTTCTAATCTTTATTTCTCCAATTCGTACGCGCATGCTTGACCAGGCCACGTTATGTAACGATATCATTAGCTGCGCTATTATAAGTCATCGCCGTATTATTTTGTAGGTACTCGATTGATTTTTCAAGTGACCAGCTGTTGAAGAAATGAAATTTGACCGTAACAGCTGTAGTACAAAATATAGAATGCAATAAATGTATTATTATACCTCATGTGATCTGCCCATGTTAATTTCTCATATACCCATCATGTGCAATTTATTACTGTCACACTGACAGTACCGTTTTGACCGGTTGACATTATTACTGTCACATAGCACGCGCGTCTAAAATAGGCATGTAGGGTTTCCCAAGTCTGAGGTGGTAAGCGCTTATTAAAATGTGTTGTAAATCTGGTACCTTCCGGTGTTTGCAGTATTTCCAAACGACATTTGCAGAATAATGTCAGCTAGTGTAAACACACAGTTTGTGTCAGTTTCTGCAGAGGATTTGTGTACTCTAGACGATGCAAGAACTCTAGCAAGACAAAGCGGATCGTTAACTGAAGTGTCAAATTGTTCAGGACTTATTTGGGGGCAGAAAACGCCAACTTCGAAGAGATGCCGAAATACGCTCTCAATAATCATCTACGGATGTTCTTTGCATATATTCGTACAGTAAAAGGCGAAGAGTTGAAGAAATCAAATATGTACTCTGTGAAGTATGGCCTATCAAAGTACCTGAAAGAGAAATGTCGTATCGATATTTCGACAGACAACGACTTTGTGACAGCAATTAAAAACTTCAAGGCGAAATTAACAGATCTTCAGAAGAAGGGAAAAGGGTCGGTATTTTACAAACCCAAGATTGCAGATTATGATATGAAGAAGCTGATGGACCCTGCCAATGAGCAACAGCAATGTTCATTTTCATTTCCATGGAAGATAAGCCTGTCAGTGTTGACCTAATTATTACAATGGGAACTTGAAACAGTTTAAACTAGTTTCCAGTTAAAACGGACAAATTATTGATATTTGGTGTTTCCACTGTTGACTGTTGTGTATTATTAAATCGCTAATTTCACATAAATACCATATACTCTGTGAAAACAGGAATTAAAACTGCACTCTCACAAAGTGACAGTTTTTACCTTTTTTTATAATCAGCTGTTTTTGGTACATGTAGCAATGCCTTCAATGCAGTGATATAAGATAAATAACTATAGAACAGATCTCAGTTGTTTGGAAAACCGCCTAAAATTACATTTTTCTTAAAGCTTCAGTAGAAAATTTAGCCATAAAACATCAATTTTTGAACGCTTATATGAAAAACTGCAATCTGAGCTTTCATCAGCAATCTTATATCATTGGTTTCAATTCATTTAAGCATAAATTGGCTCATTCAAAGACAAAAGAATTGTCCAAACAGTCGATCTGTGAGAGTGCAGCTTTAACTATTCACATTAAATTTGGTTATTGTTTAAATGATATTTTGTTTTAAAAATGATGTCAGTGAATATGCTGATTTGTTGTACATTCTGTTATTATCAATACATGTTGTGTATTTTGTTACATTTTCAGATTAATTGTTACAGAAACAATTACAGAATAAAAATGATTAAACTTGAAAGTTACGTTATGATTATTTTTTTTTATAAATATATATATAAATATTACTGTGTTCGGTATAATAAAATAAATATTGCATGGCTTCCAGTGTGACAGTACATATTGTCAACATTCGGGTAAATACCTGAGGCGAAGCCGAGTATTTCCCTCATGTTGACAATATGTACTGTCACACTGGAAGCAATGCAATATTAATATAATATTATACAATATATATGGTAATTAAGTTTGGCATCGTATAGGGAATTTTACTGCATACGTAACCTCGTAGTATGTGTGTGTGTGTGTGTGTGTGTGTGTGTGTGTGAGTGTGCGCACGCGCTGGTGGGTTGTCCGGGAAAGAGCTTGTACTGCACTATAACATTTCTTAAGAAAGAATCGTTGTCCCGTTTGGAGATGAGGCATCAGTGATTCGTTAAAACCGTTGAGCCTCGTATTGCTTAATTTGTACGCTTACAGTACGATTATATTACAATTGATTTTGTGTTAAACATGTATGAATTATTTAACTGTTACCCGTAATAATGTAGGCCAGTGTCGACAACAAGTCGACATGCTCTTAAAATGTCGCAACTGTATCTACCCATCCTGAATTGAAGAGAAAACAGTATTAGATATGTTCGTCCAAATTTACGGGCAATTTAACACCATTATTAACGACATTGTTACGGGCAGCTATTTTATGCTGTGGTCATATGTTCAAATATAAAAGTACAGCTAGCACATTTGTATGAAATCTTGTTTGGAATACTGCAGTTCACAAGTATATCCGTACAGCATTATAAGCAATACAGATTTGAAAGTTAACTTTGTTAACTTAAACAAATGTCTGATAATTCGGTCCTTGATATTTGTTCACAGATACAGTGTAAATTAGGTAAATAGTTATTACTGTAATTAAACAGTTTGGAGTTTTAAATGTCTACCCTAGTCGGTTTACTCTTACATCTCGTCGTCATCCTTATACAGTCCCATTTCATTTCCAAGTGATGAGTATAAGCCCCAATCCTGAAACACAAGAAAATATGTAACTTTCTTATTATTGGATTATATTAATTATTTTGACCTTGTAATAAATTTAGATTCCCCATTGTCCTTCAGTTGCCATTTTTTTTTAAATTTCTATCATAAACACATTTTAATATGTAGTAATTAAAATAACTGGATTAGATAAGTGGTCAAGTAGAGTAAAAACGTTTTAACAGAACAGATAAGGACAGAAGTATTTTTCGACTACTATGGACTACATAGCCTTTCGTCACACAAACAATTACATAAGTGTTCATACACACAAACATACTCATATAATACATTCATTAATATAAAACAAACATTCAATAATACTAAACCAGTTTAAAGAAAACCGTTTCAAGCTGATGAAGCCTTTTGGTTCATAGTTGACGAAACGGTAAATGTGTTTGCTCTGGACATAGCTTTGATCTTAAGAAGACTCACTTTTTGAACATTGAACGCGTATATGAATTTTAATTAACATTCTAACATAAATACAAGCTATTGTACTCAAATAAACTACGACAATTTAGATAACATTGCTCTGATTTAGTTGTTATTATATTCATTTTTAAAAAAGACAAAGTTATGACAAAAAGATGATATTTAAATCATACATCATGGATATTCTTTCAGTTTTCTAACTGTACCTCTTGGTATGCGGAATAAATAGGAAACTAGTTTGGAATGTTGTAGAAAGACACCATCTGGTATCGTCTGAAATCTGGTAAATTCGCTTTCATTGAATAACTTAACTGAAATGATAAAAACCATCATTCAATTAAAATATACAAGCGTTAGACTTAGGATTACATTATATCATAACATAGCATAATTGTATTTATTTCCAGTATTTGATAAATTTATTTTAGACTGACCTGCAGATGGTGTCCTTGGTTAGCTACATGTAGCGATAAAACCATCGCGTCGTACCAATTCCTAGAAATGTAGATAGTAATTACAGTGCTCAATATCACATGACCTTATGTAGCGGTAACAGACGGTATTTCATAATATGGTACTCGGATTACACGATTAATTCTAAGTCAGTTTTCGAAGTTCGATCGCTCCGCCCTTCTGAATTATTAAGATGTTACATAATAAGTTACAATAATTATCTAAATGTTGACGGACACACACTCTGTATTTAATACACTTACCATCTGCATAGAAGATGTGATTATTTCCACTTCTTGAATACCACGATTATTAACATCTGCAGGAGTCATTTCAAACGAGAGATGCCATTTGAGGCACGCCTTGTAGTAAACATTCGTGTGACCACAGGCGTAAACACCATATTGTGTGCGCGTGGCAGGCATATACTTCTATTCGAAAAACGGCAACAGGTTAAATAGTTTAAGGGTATCGAAAATGGAAAAAGTTATATATTTATTATATTTGGATGAAGGTACTATTTTTTCCTGATTTGTATTACGTGTTGCATTGAGATGTATAATTTTCTATTAGTTTTTCGTTTTGTTTAACTTGATTGTGACTGACATCAACTTTAAGTTAAGATGAAATGCAAGATAACATGACAGTCTTGAGGATCGAACCAAATACCGCTTATGCGAGCGACGGAACCTCTTCTACTGGACCGCACTCAATCTAATTTTATTCATTTACTAAATTGATTCTACCAAGCATAGCAATAATTAAATAAAATAATGTATGACACATTATAACATCTGTTTTGAATGATGTTTGGTCCCTCATTGCATCCATGTAAGCTACCACTGCTTCTCTGCCTTGACCTCGTATTTCACCTCTGAAACAAAAATATATTATTAAGGTAATTCCTCTGTAGCTTACACTATACGATCAATACATCCTGAAATATGAGCACCGCGGAAGCCGTTGCTTATCCAGCGTTGACAAATTGCACTTATCATTTATGAATAGTTAAAATGGAATCTGGACTGTTGCTTTTAAGGTTTTGCGTCTAAACGATCATTCGTCAAAAATGAATTGCACAAATGTAACCTGCGTATATTTCTAGTAAGTAGAACAACGTCTTTGAGTTTTAGATAACCGATGTTTATACCCTGTATTTATTGAATTTACTTATTTATTATGTAAATTGTGAGTAAAACGTTAAATAATCAAGAAATCTAACAAGTGCAGCAGACATAAGAGATCTGCAATTTCTGAAGTAAGCATCTAAGACAATTGGCAATAAGGAATTGATGTAATTACTTGTTTAGAACACTACGAGTGTAATTCTTATTTTTTATGCTTTTTAGTTTACTAAGGTAAACACATTAATGATTGACACGAAATATTTGGGCTAATTTTGTTGTTTTTCTTTCACCGGGAAATGTGCTTTACAAAACGGCGGACGCGAATTAAATCGTTCTTTGGAGGAAACGCAGTTCGTCGGAAAGTTAATAGAAATGTAAAGCTCCTACAAAAAGAACAAATCATGACGATGGTCAGTCAAAGAAATCGACGCAGTCGATCCCCGAAAATATGCTGTCGAAACTCTAATCATATGAAGATAAAATGTTTCCATCATTGAACAACGTTTAGAATAAGATGAAAGAATACTCGAGAGTACTAATTCGTTTTAGAAACGACTTGACGTAATTAAAAATAACAAAGATGAGTAATAGCAAGTGGAATGTGCTTATGAGGTTGCGTTGATAGAATTTCTCATGAGCAAAACCATGAATTAAGGGAGAACCTTCTGACCCGAACCATATTCAAAGCCATGACAAAACGGCTTAAAGCAGATGAGAAATGTGACAAAGAGGTAAATAGTGTCCTCGCTGTGGACATTCATGGTATTTTATCTGAATGTTATTGAAGAAAAAACGATTGTCAAACCTCGTGAAAGACCCTCTAATGTGTGAGGGGCTGAAAATTGTAAGAATGAACCAGTTGATCTGGGATGCTGTTTCACCCGTGGCACGTTAACCGATAAGAAGTTATAAAATATCGAATCGTCGACTGTAAAAAGAGCAACATTGTCGATGTACAGGCGGCAAACGTTGTGGGGTTACAACAAAGCGATTTCGTGAATCATTTGTTGTTTGAACAATATTTACCACATAACATAGGCGATTGAAGAATCTTCGTAACTGTCAATCATCGCCTTTTTGATATTGATATGAAAAACGTACGGTAGACTTAAAATGTGTTTACCGCAATCGAGTATGTTTTAACCATGTATCTTGTTTTTAGCAGAAGGCAACGGTTCTAGTACTTACAAGTGAAACATTGTGTAATGTCCTTTTCAACTCAATAGCTCTTCGTCCAAGTTCTTTGATTTCGTCCACCTTAAATTAACAAAATAAATTGACATCTATACTGTCAGACTGTTCTTTATGGCTAATGTAAGGGAGTTTATACTGTCAGGCTATACTTTAAGGCTAATGCTATTGAGTCTATACTGTCATGCTATACTTTATGGCTTATGTAATTGAGTCTATTCTGTCAGACTATACTTTATGGCTAATGTAATAGCGTTTATACTGTCAGGCTATACTTTATGGCTAATGTAATAGCGTTTATACTGTCAGGTTATACTTTATGGCTAATGTAATGGAGTCTATACTATCAGGCAATACTGTATGGCTAATGTAATGGCGTCTGTACTGTCAGGATATACTTTATGGCTAATGTAATCGAGTCTATACTGTCAGGCAATACTGTATGGTTAATGAGCTGATTATAAATTACCTGTGTATATTTAGATTATAAGCTTGGACGCTGACTAATAAAGCACATAAAAAGCTAGATTGTCTCGGCGAAGAACGCAAACATTTGTTGTTGATTTTTTCTTCAGTGGAAATGGTGTATAACCAAGCCATTTTAAAAGCCTCATTATGACCCTTGGTCTACATTTACTTATCGCCTCTTGAACATGTGTGTCAAGTTCATATGGATGTATTGAACTGTTTTTGGTTAGTGCCAAGGTTAATGTGTTTTTTGCACTACGACACCGACGACATTGAATCTGAAAAAAACCCAAAGGACATACCAATGACTTGGACTTGGATTCGATGACTTTTTTGTAAACTATTGGACAAAAGTTGGATTTCTCAAAACCGTTTCCGAGAAAGTATCTAAACATCCAATCCCTTCAATGCAACTGTAGGTTTGTTCTTAGAAAATCTGTTGCATTATCTAAATGATTCATGCGTAATAGGCAATGGGTCTTGGCGCACTTCCTTATTATGTATATGACAACATCATGTTTCATGATCTTTGATATATACCACTATCTATCGCCGTAATGCTACTGAATTATGTGCAACCAAAGTAATCAAAGTCATACTACAATACATTCTCCTGTGTTTGTACAGCTTTTAATCTTGCAATGTAATTCTCGAAATCTCCTCGGGAACCTTTGTGAAAAGTAAGGTCCAATGAAGTGTTTAATCCCACCGATAAAGCTGATTGGACTTAACGATCCGTACCTATTAGGAATGAATACGACCTGAACGTTGCAAGGGACATATATTTCATGCACTAAATTCATTAATAACCATCCTGGAACCACTTTATTATCTTTTTCAAAGATAAAAAAAATCACAACTCATTCCGCCCACTTGTTATCCTCAATGAGAGTTTCAAGAGTGTCGTTTAAGATTTCATAGCTAGCTTTGGCACCAAAATCAAGCTCGTCTCGTGAAATAACCAAAAGACGATTTTAAAAGCTTCAGTTTCAACCTCAAAGTATTTCATACTTTTTACATATGAAAATTAAGTTTCTTCTGCTCAAAGACATTCGAAAAATATTTTCTGCCAACAATTTCATCGATTTGTGTAATTATTGATAAATGTTGAGTGCGAATTGAACCGAGTGCGAGGTTGCGTACAAATAAACTGGTTTAAATCATGTGAACCTTTGTTCAATTAAACTCTTGTTTACATGACTATCGACGGCGGTACTCCAATCGTTTACTGATAAAGCCATTATGAAGTATGTATGGTCTGTTTGTGGTGTTTGTAAGTTTTGTGCCTCTCGTTTAGTCTGTTTTGGGTCGTAGCCTAATGCTTCTTAACCGGGTTTATACTCTAATATTTGACTACTATTTCATCACGCTACCTCAACATTTAACCAATCGTGAAGTTTTATCTTATTCGGTATAGTATCTAAAACTACGCGATTGTAACATACTTAATGTTAATATCTACTACATTAATTCGATAACAGACCTATGATGTTAACAGGTAGCGTGGCCGAGCGGTCTAAGGCGCTGGTTTAAGGCACCAGTCTCTTCGGAGGCGTGGGTTCGAATCCCACCGCTGCCACTAGATGTTTTGCCCGCGAAAAATAGCTTCGTTTCGTTATTGATACGTACTATTTTATAAAAATCACAGTGCACGAAGAATGGTTAAATAGGAATAACTAGAAAATTAATGAATTTTAAAGACCTTTCACAGTGTTAAAGTTGGTGGGCCAAAAATGACAATGATAAATTTTGATAACAATTTTTGCACTCATTAAAGTCGTACAATTGATACACAATTTTGATAATTCTTTCGAGGAGTGTCCTTACAAGTACCATGTTGTTTCGTATTGGAAATATTTAAAAAGGAGTTGCAATATAACACAAAGGTGTACATTTATATATATTTGTGTGTTCGTCCTCCATTGACGTGTGTATGCATACTGGACGCCTTCACTATTAATGCGTTCTGGATAACAACTATTGAGCGGACAATACTCTTTTAGGATTTTTGCCGCCCCAAAACAGCCATTGGAGAAAAATAATGTTAAAAATAACCTTTGCCTAAAGTTACTACATTTAATTTCAAACATGGTTTCTCGCCTATAAATTATTTAACACACACATGTTTATATTTAACTATAGAGAAAGTTGAAACATTAACAACCCTGTTTTATAACAACTTTAGATAAAATCCGTAATAAATAACTTCTTCAAATAAGAACTCGTGCCATTACTATTGACTGTGAGCCATAACACATACTTGAGCCGTTAACACTAGTTGTCTTTTTGTAACGTCAGCATAGGTAGGAACAAATTAAACATATTGTAAACGCATTAGTCGTAGCAAATAATGTATGTTTCTGGTTTCCCGTCCTACCCTTGTTTATTCCCGCCAGCTGACAGTCTTCTTATGACCGTTATTTTCTTTCTACTTTTGAGATTAACGTTCGGTAACTTCGTGCTAGGGAAAGTGTCGCGAATATCGCGATTTATCCGTTATATATAAACACATTTATTATACACTGGAGCGTTAGGTTGTACCGTTCATTTTGCAACGTTCTAATTTTCCCGCTTTTTTGGACGGTGCTGTTCATGGAGAATAAACTGTCACGTTTTCACTCATGCATATTTGCACCTTTTTTAACGGTGCTATCTTTGGTATATAAATGAATGTTGTTTTGTACCAGGGACCCTTTTTAACTGGATATTATTTAGACCACCTTTGGATGTTAAACTCGCCTGTGAATTAAAAGTTTGAAAAGTGATTCTTCTTTTTTGTTAACAAACTCTGAAGAAAAGGAAAAAATTTTTATCGGTGTGGAAAGTCGAAGCTAAATTTTACAGTCCAATTATAATGATAATGGTGTTTGCTTCGCCACAGAAAGACGCGTAAATGTATCGCGACGTTTTTCTGTGTGGGGATTATATTTAGACACAACTTAACTAAAACAAATAAAAACTAAACTAAGAAATTCAGCCTACCTACCTTGTAGTCTTGGGCATTGTTATCAGAAATAAACACGTGTCCTGGCTTGTGGTCACCAAGACGGACACGTGGGTTTCGTCTGTGTACTCCGGTTTCCCCAAGAACACAATACAACATTCTCGCGTAAAATCGTGCCAACGAGAGTGATTAATATACTGTTGTTATAACATGTTTCACAAATGTTTAAACTCAGTTAACAATTATATTTACGTCTTATCATTTTGATTAAATATCTTGAACGCTTCTAACATGACAACCTACATACGCAAATTTTCCAATACCATGGTTTTCTTTTCGTGATACCTTTTTTCTGTTAGCTATAGCTCACGAAAAGGGTTTTAATATTTTATCTCACGAAACGGGTTTTAATATGGAATTATTGTGGCGATCCGTGTTTCCGCCCCGTTGTCAGTCTAAACATCTGTCTGTCCAGTAGTTTGTTCCGAATGTTTACGAGCCCGTGTTAAGTGTGTGTTTATGAATGAATTCAAGTAACACCAACACATTCAATTTTAAATCACATTTTACGAACGTTTGTATAGTTGATCACGCATCTTAATGAAAAGGTATTGCAAAATGTCCACTCTTTGCGTTCAATCGGCAATTTGAAGAAGTCTTTGATTATTTTTATGTCATCACCCTATTTAAATTGAAAACGTCACTCAAAATCGTGATCATAGTCATTGAAATAGGACAAGAAGGTGTAACGACCACCAAACGCAACAGAGTTAAAACAACAAAAGCATTTATTTACTAAAACGTTTACAAAAGTTATATCAAAGATGTAACGTTAAAGGTGAAATACATAAAAAATGTCTAACAGTTTACAAAATATCTTCACTAATCCTGTATGTTTTAATGTTCACATAATTTAATCGACATGAACTATTAAACACAATATTTAAATCCACAAACAAGTTCAGGTTAAGAACAACAAAGAGTTGAAATGTATCCCTCACATAATAATTTAACTAATTCAAAGATTTTATAAAGGTTCTAGCACTGGTGAAATTTTAAGGCTTGCTTACTATTTGATGAAACATTATTTTTATCTAAAGACCAATGATCAGAAAGGTTTGCCCTTGCCTACCAAATATGAACGTTCCAGAATATACTACAACAATTCTCAAAAACTATCTCTCAAATTATGTAAGTGTAGTGTTAATTCTAAAATATTTATTAACATAATAACTAGATAATATTAGAACATTATATCCTGGAAACTCATGTTAAATGCATCACACGGGAAACCATTTTAATGAATCAAGGTCCATATGCAGATATAGAGGATATTTGTTTATTTCAGTGTAAGATCATATTTTATTTCACGAATGTCATAGAATAACTATTTTTTAACGAGTGACTTTGCGAGATTCTGGTTTTTTATGCTTATTTTCCGAGTTTTATAGAGTTTTAATTCATCTTACACTGAAATAAAGTAACTGAATATTAAATACAAGGAAGCATGTACGCCGAGGTACAGGAATACCCGATCTAAAGGAGAGGACTTATTAAGGGTGTGTGGGTAGATAGTGATTCTGTTCACCAGTTTTGTGCATATTTGACCGGTTTATTCGGGAAACATAATCGTTGACGTTGGAATTATGAATAAGGAGACAAATATTTCCTTGATTTGATGTATTGTCAAGTAGTTGGCGTGTTATGGTTCTACAGTGGGAGTTCCAGGCGCTAAATAGTCATTCAGTGTCAGAATGTTTGACAGAACGGGTCGAAATTAATTGTATAATTTTATAAATTATACTGTTATCATAAATTATTATTATAAAATAAATTATAGTAATTATAATATTGAGATAGTGTTTTGCTAAACTGATAAATGAGCCCATTTCGGTTAATAAATGTACAAACAGTAGTAACAGATGGGGGCAAACCTACAAGAACGGGATTAATCAGAAACATATATCCTGGTTAAGTTGACAATGTCGATTTCTTTCATATTGCATGGAATCTGATTATTGCATGTACATAAAAAATCTTTGAATTCTACCATTTCTTTTTTATCACAGCATAATCAGCTTGCTGATCGTTTCCATCCACATTCATGCGAGGTTTTAGACAACTGGAAGTATCATATCCACTATCGCCACCTGTTTCTGACTTTCCATAAACGTTATCCGTGCCTGAGCTCTTCAATTCATCTTTGTTCAAATGGTTATATGTATCACTGTCCTCACCGAAATTCTCATTGGGGTTGCCGTCGATCAGGTTATTCGATATGTCGTATTCATTTTCAGTTTGTCTGTCCGACTTTGGCGGCCTTCCATGTTGATGAATATGATCGTACTCATTAGATTGATGTAACGTGACTTTGTTATAATTGTAATTTGGCTTAGCCAATCCAGACTTGGCTGGGCCCTTTTTGCCATCGGTTGTGTCGTAATCATCATTAGTGTCTTTCTGCGACATTTCGCTCAATTCATAATGGTCAACATCGGTCGTATCTGGCTCTGCATAGTGTTCAGTCTCCTCTTTGGTTTCCCTATTAAACGTTTTTTCAAGCACAAAATAATGATTTGAGGATGTTAATTCATTCATTGTGTTTGTAGTAGATTCAAGTATCGGTGTTGACACGAATGATATTTCTGTTCGTGTGTCTTCGTTCTGATTGCCTTTTCCACCCTTAGGTGTGTAGCACTTTGTTAGAAGTCCCCTGTAAAGTCAAACAAACGTAGCAATTTTATCATTTAGAGTAGTATATACTATTAGTCGGGTACATAAATTATTAGAGCAATCCAATAGACTATTGCATGACCTCTGACGGTTTCTACTTGTTTTGAGTTATGACCGAAGTTTACGACAACACCGCGTCTGCGGACGACGACATCGAAGATACACTACTTTGTCTTTTTCTTCGAAATTTAAACGAGCGAAATACCATGTCTATAACATGGGCATTAAACAAATACGCATTGATTCATTAAATCAGATTAAAAACACATGTCCACTGCATTATGTTTAAAATCTGTTCATTACACTAAAACCGTGTCACAACTAAAAGGTAGATGTTTAGGTTCTTCCTATTGCAACAATTAGAAAAGTGCAAGTGAATGAGGATCCTTTAACCATATAAGAAACAAGATAATGACATGTCGCTGCAGCTGAAAATTGTCTCGTAAAGAAGTTTTAAGCTATTTTCCGTACATGTATTGAAACAACACTTTAAACGTTCGCGTTTAAATTAATTGGGGTAAATATATATATATTTACAAATATCCTTATAAACCTACCTTCTTTTAAAGAACACCAGCACTATGACCGTCACAATGATAAGCACTACCAGAGATACGGACAAACCAGCAGCGAGGCCTGCCGTTGATCCTGTGAAATATTAAATATCATTTTAGCGTTGTTGTAGTCACACTCATTTGTGTTTGCAAGTTTACGAGTTTAGTCGTACGAAATCAACTCACATTTAAAAAAACATAATTGTTTTATGCTCTTTTTGATTTTGTTATTGTTGATTTTAGGAAACAATATACAAGTTGCAATTAGATACGTTTTACGATGCGTTCAAAAAGCATCGATTTATACCAAAAGTCGACTCAACAAATGCGTACTGTTCATGAATCTACATCTCTGTTATTTCATATTTCGATTGTTTCTAAAATATTCTTAGAACATCTTTATACTCACTTGTAAGCTTAGAATTTTAAATATTCTAAAAACTCACTTGAAATCACTCTATTCAATTGCTTTTCTAACGCACTAAAGCGTTTAAGATTAGAATTGTCCAAAGTTAATAACACATTTTAAATCTCACACTGATTGCAGGCCTGTTACATAATGATATATCGTGCCCCATATTCAATTGTGTTGTTGTTGCTCGGAGACGTTTTACTGAAACCATGCAAAGCCGACATATATGTATTGCCTCTCATTGCTGGACACGTGGTATTTCACTACCATTTCATTGTTGCACACACTCAACCATTGCTTTTGGAACGGCTTCGTTAAGTGATCGAATGTTACGCTCAAAAATGCGTTTTTTCCTTGACATTTCGAAATGTTTTGAAAAATACACCCCACTAAATGTTTCATCATAATTTGTTGTATCATATTTTTGTAAGTATGACTATTGTGGTTTACAATTGGGCTTGTTCCTGTATATTTTAATTCTTAGGGCGTTCATAATATTTTAAATGTTGCATAATCTATAGTTAATTAAGAATCTCGGTCGTATAAACAAAACCACTAACTTGTTTCAACTAGGTGAAGACGTTTAGATTAGAGAATACTTGCTCTATATATGACTTCACATTATTCATGCTTTCCCCAAAATGAAAAAGGAAAAGTCGCTACATGACTATGATTGACTATAAACATACCCGCTTCGTCTTTGTCTATGGAGGCTGCTGTTCCTTTAGGTACCGTATGCGATGTTGGCGTTGTAGATGTATCCAATGTTGGTGCTTGCGTCGAATGTATGTCTGTTGTTATGACATGGTTGGTTGACGTCACGCTTGATGTAGGACCTTATGTGGTAAAGCGGTATAGCGGTACGTAAGTAAAAAATCATAACAATGTGGAAATTACAGACATCATATACAAAATATCCCGACATGGGCTGTATGAATAGAAAATATAATTTATGTAAGTAAGCACACTAAGAAACTGTCAATCGTTAAAACTACTCGATATACGAGTTCAAATCACTAGAAAAAAGATTTCTTTTTATTTCCTTAAATTATCTTTAAAGACGTATAATACCATATGTATTTATTTATTGATGACGGCATGAACAAAGTTCGAAATTATGACGTCATCTAAACATGTCAGACGACTCTCAATTGTAATAAAAGAATTTCACTCAGTGCTTGTTATATTTTCAAAAGGAATTATAACATGTCGAATATTTATTTGTTCTAAAATCTTCCGAGTACTTAATGTCGGGAATAGAATGTTTCAGTACAATAAGATTCTGGCCGTCATATAAAACACAACTTTATTTAGTTCGTTCTGGTTCGCTTAATATCACATTTGCTGAACTCGTTGAATACAAATGTGTCCTATATATATATATATATATATATATATATATATATATATATATATATATATATATATATATATATATGACGAGACGTGATTCTAAGTGGGGGAACCAAATATAATATAGTTCAGACAAATTTGTAAGTAAACTTTTTTCTACTTTTGGCAGGTGGTTTATTCCAAATTAATTGGTTCCGATATTGAGGGTCTTTACGATGTGTCATTTGAAACTCATTAAATAGAACATATAATGCATTAGTTTTGAAACATATTCTGTGTTAAAACTTGGCCTGTAAATATAACTATCAGCTCTGTTCTGGCATCACAAATATGTAATATAACATTGCTCTTTATCCATTGGTCAGAAAATGTATCATTACTTGTACACAATTCTATTTCATTTTTTGCTTGATTAACAATATTCAAGCAAAATCATATATCATCGAATAAGCACCAAAAGTTATTTTTCACGAGGATATTAATTCTTGGTGTTCACGAGATGAAATACTTTGCAACCTTACACTGATATAATCAACTTTTCTATTTTCTTATATGCGTAAAAAGGGATATTAAATGACATTAAATTTTAGTTTTTTTGGAAAAAGCGCCAAATTGTATGCGGACCTCATTTCGGAAATGACGTTGTGAAAATTGTGAGCCATATGTACAATTAGAGTTGATTTAAACGTGAGAACGCTAAAAGTTTAAAACAGTGAACAATATCAAATACATATCTGCACTGTTTCAAACAGTGAAATATTATTTTATCTAACTGGTTATCTCTCCAACCCACCGAAAAGCATATATTTATTTTAATAAAGGAGTTCATGTTCCATCTTATTTTAAGAGCTAAACGTAATATTTACTCTTAATTGTGTATCAAAAGTTTTGGAGATGTTCGGTACGTAATGGGTCCTAACTTTATACTGAAATAACCTTTTGTACTTTTGGCTGGTGTCGTGGTTGATTCCGAAAAAGAAGATTGTGTCTCTCGTGTCGTTATCGTGGGTACTGCCGATGTGCCATCTGAAAATTAATAATTAAACGTCCACATACACTTATGCACCTCTTTATATTGTATCAACGTGTAGTTAATTGAGTTATCACATGCTTTTACTTAAATGTAAACTGTGATATAATAAAATAATATTGAGGTGAGTTGATGCAACGGCTATATCATTACTTGTAAAAAAATATATTTCATTCTTTGCTTGATTGACAACATTCCAGCAAAATTATACGTTTAATCCTTATTTTGGTTATTTTTTGTTTCAGTGTTAGATCGCAATATATTTCATCGAAAGAGCCCCAAAAGTTATATTTTACGAGAATATTCATTTTTTGTGTTCACGAAGTGAAATAGTTGCTACTTAAAACTGATATAAACAATTTTTTATATCTTTAAAAAGGAAATAAAATGTCATTAATGTGTAGTTTTTTTTAGAAAAGAATATATTTTGTATTGTAAACTAAACTTTCACCAGTATTCTGTTTAAAAACCACAGAACAAAGACCGAAAACAATAAAAAAAGAACATTAAGCTACAAGATAACAAATAATAGGCACATTTTGGTACCACTAACATTTCCAAAAAGAGGACAGGTAGGTAGCAAGGCATAACTTTTTTGTTTGAGAACTAAGAATGTGAACCAAACCAGCCTATATTAAGGTATATAACTATGTACACATTCTCATATTTAAAATGGTTAAAACATTTAGGACATTACGGCAATAGAAAATATACGTGGATTTTTCTTTTATTTTTACGCCTTACACACCTTTCAAAAACTTGCCAATTATAAATTTTGCGGGTGAACAACCTTGCATGGTCGGTAATAAACCAAATAAGAACAAACTGGGAATTTTAACCGGTTATAAAAGCCAAGCTTCACATTTATCCCAACATTTAGTATTTACAAATGTTATTCACTTGTACTTTTTTTAAGATTTGTACTTACCCCCAACGCATAAGCTTTTCCTAAAGTCACTTTCATTAGCAAATCTCACGTAAAAAGTCTGGTTTATCTTCTCCACATATGCATACGTTCTGGGTTGATTGGTGCTATTATCTGTAAGGTAATTGATAAGTAATTTTATACGACGTTACATATACTTCTTTTATTTTAAACACTTCCACTAAATATAATAAATAAATATTTAAAAATATTCATAGGCATAAATATGTTTAAAATATCAGCAGAAGAAATTATCGTTTTTATATTGATTATTTTTTTCATTATTTTAGACAGTCATGATGTTTTCCCTTCAATGCGAATAAGTGCATATGGCCCGAAGTGATGCGTTATATTTCTGATATTATACCGAATACATTTATTTACTATTTAATAATGTTCAGGCGCAATTGATGTGTTTTATTGAACAAATCAAAATATATTTACTTAGGAAATATCGTTGTAAAAATTGCAAGCAGCACTCACAAGTTTTATGACGCCAGCGGGCGATATTATATGACGTCCGCGGTCCACATTTTATTTTTGGCGAGGTCCGGTCTGGCCAAAAACATGATAGGGACCGCTGACGTCATAAAAACTTGATTAATATTAAAATGCATTGATATACACAAAGAAGGGACAACTTTATGTAAGGTGTAATATATATGTATTGGATATATTTTTAAAACTTATTTTAAATTTGCCTTTACCAAACTGTTGTCATGATATCTGCATTGTTGTCATGGTGCTTCTGCAGCAAATTATACTCACGATTTTATGCTAAGTTGTTAAGACACGCAAAAGGCTAATACACGCTTTACTCAGATTTTAAAGGTCCTTAAAATATTTATGTAAAGTTATAATAGAACTTTGCTAAGTAAAAGCTGCTTGTGTCTTCTATCATCGATGTGGTAAACCAGTAAAATATATTTCTTTCGAAATGTCAGGGATACAGCTCTTGAATGCATGTAAATTTTACTTCTTGTTATCGTTTCCAAATTGTTCTCCGGCCGGTTATTCGAAAATAAGAAGAACTTCGCACTGAGTACGTCAAAAGGTAGCATACGGTCGAAGGGGCGAAATATCAGTCAACACCTCAATGTTATATTAATTTGAACGAACGGACGGATACAGCGATTTCGATAATTGATTAAAAATAAATGAAGAACGAATATTAACGGTAAACATCAACATATTGGATCATAATTTGTTAAGACATAATGTGCGTTTGGCTATCATAAATAGCCTTCCATTTCGCCATTTACGATAATGTTATGATTGTTAAATTAATAGAAACTCCAGCAATCATCGTTTTCAATCGGAAACATAAGTAAATTGCTTATTTGTATCTTTTGTTTCTTTTCTTCCCGTGCATACGATAGAATTTGCTCGATATCAATACATTTTTTAGTGTTTGTGAAGAGATAAATTAAGATTTTTTCAACAGTCAATAATTGTTTCCGGCGAAAATCTACGGCAAACAAGTGTTTGAGTCGAAAATAAACGAACAATACATTCAATTATATTCAACAACAGGGATTTTGAAACATGATATAACTTTCAGCAACAGCTTTATTCCCTACTATTACGTTCGATAATAAACATGTTTAAAAATATTTAAGATGCACTCTTACTCTCCATTAAAATTTAACAAACCTAATACGATTGTTTTGATCTACAAAAACGAATGAATAAATGTCAAAAACAATGGTTCTGATTAAATATACCGTGTTTATTTTAAAACAAAGGTGCAGAATTCAAAGTATTTCTACCTAATGAGGCGATAGTTTATTCCTGTCCCTTTAGGACCCATTTTATTTGTGTGTGTTTTCAGCTATTCGCTACACGGTTACAATCTTATTATCAGTAACTGATATTTTCCATAAATACATTAATTTGAAAGAAGTTGAGGGTTTATCACTCAAAATTTATGGTAAACTTTGTTATACACTTTTATGTTATGATTTTGAATGAAAATGTCACTTTAAAAATAATAAAACAAATGCTAGGCTAATTCTTGATTCCCATTTTCTATTCAGCGGAAAGAAAAAAAGAGAATACAAAATAGAAACAAACCATATTTGCCCTTTCTCACGACGATGTCATTGTTTTTTCTGCTTCTACGACTAAATTAATTCAATAAAACAAAAGTAATTAATACATCTAACAATAAATAAATGTGATATTTAAAAAGAACAAAATAATACACATTAAAGCTTAACACTAACATTATTATGAACATGCAACCAGTATATGCCACAACATAAATTGTTATTAATTGTATGAATGTAATTTCATTTGCACAGTTTGTCAAAATGTATTTACTGTTTTACCACAGCTTTATTTTAAATTGATGATTTTATGCAGTGTGCGTGGGACTTGAACCGTTGACAAGATGTTTCATATAAAAAATCGGAATTTTTTCGTTCTTTACAAATAAATACATATATTGTAATTATTTCTGGCCCTATTTTCGTAAAAAATCTTATGTGTAACACGTTCAAGTATATTATGTCAGTTAGCTGAATTACTAATTTATTCTTTATGACACCTTTATCCTGTTAAACTTAAAACTGTTTGGGCATATATTATAACTGTTCGGTTATTATTTAAAATTTATCATAGTTCAAAATTGATGACAAAATAGTGCTTGGTTTGAATATTTCATAGTGATTTACAAACGATCCGATTTTAAACTTAATAATGTACAGTTCATTAGTTGTGCATATGTGTATGATTTGTTTGTAGTGTTCGTACCGGTACAGAATCTAAAATAGGCAATGTCATTTAAGAAAACGTTTTAAGCAAGATGATTTCATTTATCTCATATAAAGTAATATACTATGTTTTGCTGATGTTGAAAGATATATCATGTTGGTTTCTTTAAACCTGAGTGTTAATTCAATTGTTAGTGCAATACTGTTCGTCCCTATCTGTGAGGACATATTAACGGACAGGTTCTAACCTAGGCATATATTCAAATTTGAAAGGTAAGAAACTAACAATACAAAGAAAAGAAGTCACCAAATGGAAACGACAACATTTATCAAATAGTTTGTTATTTTTCTCTTTCGCGATATTTGTTGCTTACAAAGAAATCGTACAATATGCCAATGTTCACATGAGTTTCGTACACACTTCAATATAAACCAAATCATGTTGGGCACGAAAGTCGACTTGGTTACGAACATTTTCACTGTGTTAAAAGAGATCATGATTCAAGGTTGCCATTAAAAAATCTACTTTTAGCGATACATTTATTTAGGAATTAAGTTCGTTACCTTTTTCGTCACTGTTATGATGCCAAGATGTATGTAATAACTGTGTTGCTCGATTGTTTGGCAATATTTAATCGTGAAAACGAACTTGCTTACAAATTTCAATATTCTGATTGATATGTTTTTCACCTCAAAAGTCACGATTCTTTTATTTAAGCCTATACACCCGTAAAAGGAAACTACGGTTTTCAATAAATCATTTTTTGTTATGTGTTTAAACGGAACGTGTTAGCAAATAGTTAGTATTCAAAAGATCGTTTTGTTAAAAATCAGTTGTAGGTAGCATTTGTTTACACATATAGAGAACGTTAGTGAACAAAATGCTTACCATTAATTGACTTCGTACGAAAGAAATACACAATATCTGAACCACGTTGTTTATCCAAATAACCATTATTAGAATCACAGAAATAAAAAGCTGCATCCACACATACGTAAGACCATGGTAACATTATGAACTTATTAGGCGGTTAACCCAGAAGGAATGATGTACATACCAAGCATATCGTTCAAAGATATTATAGAATCTTTTTTCATTATTCCTGTCCAATGGTTCCGCTTTTCCTGGTTTGTAAAATTGACATTTTTTATACTTTGTATCGATGCAGGGAATTTGCCTCCTTCGACGCATTTTTCAACAGCCTTAGCCCATTTTCCATAATTTTCATTTTGTAGTTCCGCCATAGGGTTATATTCTATAATAGATTAGTGCATGTATGATGGAACAACAAATTACACTTTGTCAAGCATCAAACTTTTCGATTTGGGTCACACGTACCTACCTAAACCTAAACTACTACTACTACTTTTACTACAATTGATGTTACTGTAAATCCTGTTGCCACTATCATGTACATCTTGGCTTCAAGTTGAAGTCAGCAGGTTTTTTATTTAAAAATTTGGTCTAGACATAACAAGGAAAAAGAAATAACGGTCAAATATACGATAAAAATATAATTATATATATTACATTTCAAATCGGTTTGTATTTGTTCTAAGATATTTTTTAAAGCCGCACGGTTTCCTTATACACACATCCTTGACTAGACCGTTCCCTGTGCATCGAGGGTTAGATTTTGCTCCGAGGCTGAGTTTGGTTTACAAGCATCGTATGCTTAAAATAATTTCACTTGACACATAATGAACGCTATCAATAGTTTGTGCTTTTCAAATTATTCCTTTCAATTATTGCTTTTGCCACATCAGTAGGCCGACTATCTACAGCAATTAATAATCTACGTGAATATAAATGTTTGTTGCAGGACTTTTAGCGTTAACTTATAACGTTTGAATATACATGTACAATGCTTAAAAAGCTCCTAGAGTGTATAAGGCTACCACAGGAATATTGTTAGTAACAAGTACACTTTAAGATCATAAAAATCCATGAGGTTTATACCAAAAGTAACCAAAACATTTTAAATGTTTTTTCTCTTGATAACTTTTGGAATGAACGCGCCCAATTGTGTACCTAGTTTCAGAATCATCCGATTGAAACTGTGAACCTGCCCAACAACCGTGGGCGCTAAAAATTGTCAGGCTACACAATTTGATTATTCGTTTTGTTTCATAAAGTTGGCATACAAAACAGAAATAATTACCTGAAAAATATTTGTTGCTGCATAATAGCGCTTGGTAGTTTATAAATGTGCATGAATCCCAAAAATAATCATTTCCAGGTCTGTAATTATAGTAAAACATTAGACAGTTTCTGTGAATGTCTTGTGAATTTTCGCTAGGAGGAACTGAAATATAAAGGGTGATGAATTAGCAACGTACATAGTACACAATGTTTAATCTCTTTTTTTAATGATATATCAAATTATATCATGATGGATATTTAAACCCTATTTCATTTATGCCTCTAAAGAGAAAAGGGTCCCTCTTCAAAAATCGGTTAACTGGAAATCTTTCCTGTGCTGATTTTTGATGAAGATTTTTCTAAAGTGATCATAAATTTTAAAATCATGTAGTAACATTCGTTTTCAAAACTCGTCTAGGAGTCAACATGATAAATCAACGTTATAAGTACCATTTTCAACAGTGTAAAGTGAGAATATATTGATGTCGGCTGTACCACCACAAGGATATTGATCAGCTTCTACACATTTTTTTCCGCATGTTAGCCTCCGCGAGGCGTTATTACTGGCACATTTACATCGCAAACCCTGGAATAGAATTCATACTTAAAGATCTATTTCTGAGCTTCTTTTGGCCATCGGGAAAGTATCATATAATTCATTCAAATATCATGTTTGACACAGTGTAATAAAAAGCAAATCAAATGTGTAATTTTAGATTTGAAGCAACGAAATTAACCTTGAATATTATTTCAATCTGTTTAAAGTTAGAATTTAAAGCTAATTGTAACATACTGATTTTACTTCTTCAAATGATTCTGAAATTAACAGTAAATACGTATCATTAATAATAACAGTTTTTTTAAAATATTTAAGATGAATATAAGTATATTTAATGAATCATATTATTTTTTTTATTCAATTTCACCAAAATTGTAAAAAGTTGGACAAAGTTATAGTGTCAATGTCCGAAACAAATAATACTTTTTACTGAAGTTCTTGCAAGTGATGTAAAAGAATCAACCTCATTGCATTGAGAGAGACACTAGCGTAAAACGGTGTTTTAAGCCAAGGAATAACCGTCGAAACAGATACCAATCAATAACATTAAAAAAGGAAAAACACCAAAATAAATAAGAATAGGTCCCTGAAACATAGACCATGAACAAATACCTGAAATGAAACATTTAGTTATTACAACGCGGATTGTAAACACTCAATGAAGTCCTAATAGACAATAAGTACTAAGTTATATTTTCGTCATATGACCCTAATACAAGCTTACAGAAATGACGAACATTAACACATATCTTATTTTGAGAATAATTCAGGCTCATTAAAATGTCTACAAAGAAGTTTGCTTGACTATACACTGAGATACCTTGCAATATCACTAATTTTACAACTTCAAGGAACTATTGTGGACAAAAAAAATAAAGATTTGCTTTGCTATTTAACTAGGAAATGCAATTTTAGCAATATTTCAATAACCCTTTTTATTATAAAGTTTAGACAACATTTCTTTTCAGCTATCACAGGTTTGAGAAACTTTCTATAAAAAAAGAGATCACACTGAAGATTTTCAGTGCAATCATTCGTTTTGCATGGCATTGATATGTTCTATTCGTAAATATCGAGAAAAAATGATGACTCTGATGTTATCTTCAGGGACATACCTAAAACTCTAACCAATGTACTGTTAAGAAGGCCTTACAAACTGCACACAAAAGAAAGAGCGCTAAAAAGACATATTGCTATAGTTGTTGAATTAACATTGTATAAATTAATATTTTTGAAATAGTTACGTTAGTCCTTTGATTACAGATATATCAAACTTCTTAAACTTAGAATATTTCATTTAGTCATCGGTTTGAATATGTGTTAACTCGCCCCGGAACTACTCACAGCTGTTGAATTTTGTATACCGAATGTTTTGCATCCTGCTGTACGTCTACATTCTCCCAGTGTTGGAACAGAATATTCGACCTCAGTATTCAATTGGCCACATCCTTCAAAACAAAGACATTTGCTCAGTTATAAACCCTCAGAATGGCTTTTTAAAAATGACTGAATTGTACCTTAGAAAAGAATTCACTGTTGTTTCAACTGAATTAATTTGTTAATATGTGGAGTCCGTACCTAGTATTTGTGTTACTACATCAGCTGTGGTCTGGATTATTTTTAGAATTTTGTTTAGTATTGATAAACAATAAGACACATGTGCGGTTACGTGCGCAAAAACTCGTTTAAACCCCAAGGATCTCGTGTTTCAGCGACCGTTCAAAGGCGGTAACCTAAATATTTTAAATTTATCAAATATATAAATGCTATATTATTGTTTTTTAAACCGTTTAAAAATAATTCTGTCATGTATATTTACATAAATAACTGCATTAACTTACCAGCATAAGCATAACTAATCCATGTTTTGGCATATCCAATCCAAAATGCATTGTCTTGATATTCTGCATTTGTAAGAAATTCCAAACCATTTTCAACAATGCATGAGCCATCGTCCCTGCAGGTTACCTTTGGTTCTGCCAAGGTGCAACTAGACTCGTTCCATTTCGTTTCATCTTTTGAAATAAAAACTCCTTGATCTGAAAGTTCCACAAATTTAGGCTGATCTATATCTCGTATAACTAGTAAATCGATATGATTAAAACAAATTTGAATAGCAAAACAAGTTTGTGCATTCAACCACAAAGGTAAGTTTGTAGGAATATTTAACCATAACAGTGTGTTTATAGGATTATTAAACTACGATTGTATGTTTTACAGGTACATTTGTACATTTTGATAGCACAATATAAACAAATTGAAGAACAAATACATTTTCATTATACTAACGTTATAATTAAAGAAACGCCTGTCTGTCACTGTAGTGTTATTAAAAATGAAGGTGAGATATGAAATGTATTCATTTCGTTGTAGTCTCTTATTAGTATACTTTTAATTTAACGTGCTACGACCTATAACACTAAAGGATGTATATGGCGTCATCCATAACTCTTTTCCACCTCTGCATTATTTTTCTAACATACAGTGAAAACTTTAGGGACGCGCACCAGTTTATAATGACAAGTCAGTGGTTATAACGGATGATCAACGGCAACTACATGAAATTACATACCATTTTTTAAAAAAACTTAGGCGTTTAAGAGAAGAAGATTTTCAAATTTTATACTATAACAGGATATAGAAAACCTAAAACAACCGGGGCATGGCCAGCTATGACCCCATTGACATAACTAGAACAAATTTAGTAAAAGGCCACTACGTAAGGCTACATACCAAATTTGATAGGTCATTGCCATGCGATTTCAGAGAAGAAATCACGGACAAATGACGCTGAGCTCAAAATAGCTTATATAAGCATGAACAACTGCCAAATGGCAAAATATAAATATTTTGAAGGGGTATAAATATTATATTTTATTACTCATCGTTTGCTAGAGAATGTCTTTACCAAACATATAAAATAAATAGTATGGATACTTTACATATAATCAAAGCGACCAAACGTTGTTGAACAAGTTAAAATTTAAGAATGTGCAATAAAGCATGACACGAGGTTATTATACTAGCTAATATATGCTATAAATCTCCACGATCTTCCTATCTCACCCAATGATAAACCATCTTAGATGGGAAGTTTCCTACCGAATGTGAATATTTCTTGATAAATCTTGCCGATTACGTTTATCATTCGAAAGTACCTGATTGAAAACTATAAAATAAATGTTATGACAGTCAAACTAATTTTGTTTTTAGCACTATGTTGATTCCGCAATTTCTTATTCAAACCAGACTGGATCTTTTATTTGAGTAATAACGATACCTTTTAAGTTATTCCGATGAACTTTTAGAACATCACTTTTTAATCAACATCATTATTTTGACAAACAACTCATATTTCCCGCAATGATTCATTTATTGTATCATACATGAGGATTTTACAAAGGTTTAAAAAACAACATACCAAAGAGTTTTTATTCATAAATGAATTCTTTCCTTTTGTAAACATTTTACAACATGTCGTGTTTTAATGATGTCCTTTTGTTTGGTTTCATATCTTAATAATCAAAGTAAATAATCACCGTCGACCTATATCTAATGAGCTTTATATATTTAGAATGAGGTTTTCTTTAGCAGTCATAATAATAAAACGACGTTCATGCTAAATAAATAAGTTTATGTGTATGTTTTAAATATGTTTAATATATGAATAAATATATCTATTCAAATTGATATTTCAGTTGAACAGTTGTTATAATGAAACATCACACTACCTTTGCAAATTACTCCCAAACAATACAAAATTGTCACAATTAAACAATTCAATAGATTCATTTTGTTTTACTTCATGTCACTTATAACTTCATTCAGGAAGATGAAAACCTGGTATCACGATTTCAGGTAAAAGCTAGCATACATTAACCGGTTGTTGTAAATTTCCGTGTTTGTGAGCACTTTAAATACTAGAGTAGTCACGTAATATTCATTGATAAGACCTCGAGGGTTTAAAGGGAAACTTTTATCTGGTTATCTGTTTAGTGTCACTTAAATTATTATTGCATCATATTTGGATACTTTACTGCTTTTCTATTTATGATATCACAGTATTTTGGCAGCAATTTAGGGGCTTTCAACAGTGCAAAAAATAGTTTGAAGGATCAAAACATAAAAGTTTCAAAATGTCGTTTTATATTTAGTTTTGAAGTTTAATATTCAGCAAGCATATTACATATATCATGTAATAAGGAGTTGGTCAACTTTAACATTTTTTTCGGACATGTTTTTTACAAAATAAATATATTTTTGTGTTAAGATATACAAGAATATCTGATCAGCAATGCCTTGTACTTAAACGTAACAAACGTTCTGCTCAGATAAAAAATGATGTTTGAATTGCCAGTATCGTTATCATCGTATGATGGAATGGCCGGCATTTCAATCTTCCCCCAGTATTGTCTAAATAAGACGAAACAACAGCGATGAACCTAATAGCTCTTATTTAACATATATTTTTGAGTTCTGTATAATCACATGTATTGGCAATTTCGACTTCCTTGCACATTGATTTAAATATGGCTCATAAACAAGCCGATATCAGTCAAGTATGGTTCGTGTGTGCATGTATCAGTAGCCGCATGCAATTGTACCGTAAACGCAGCCGCGTGGAATTAAAGCATAAAAGCATTGTTTGGTTTAAGTATTTGTTTCATTTTATGATATATGCATGTTGAGCAATTTACAAACTAATCAAAGTGTGATTAGTACCGTTTGTATGTATTTAAAGAAGGTGATATATGTTTATACTATCACTTAAATGCATCATCATATTTCTTATCTACAACTAATACTTTACCAAACAAACAATGTCAGACAAATGATCATTCCCTTTTTCTCAAAAGATGTAGGTTATTCTTAAAACCCCCCTGATAAAACATTATTTAACTATCAAAGATGAAAAGCATAATTAATTTTGATTAATCTAAGTCAACCAAGTCACCTAGCAATTGAACTAGACTTTTTAACAAAAAAGCACTGAATTTAATTATAATATACATGTAGCAAATGTGATAACGTTTATGGCAAATCTGAAGAAAGGACGTGCAATATAATGATTATTTTGGTAAATTGAAATACAAATAGCAGAAAATACGCGATCGTCCTTATACAATCGAAAGAAAAGATGCATTTTTAACAACGCCATGAATTATCGTATTTTCAGTTGATGACAGCATCGTATTTTGAGCTTGTGGCCATTTTTCTGAATCATTAAAATTACTTCTAGATCAACATTAATGACACCCAGCGTGTATGCTGTGCGAACTGTTAAAAACAAACAAGGAAATATAAGTCTTTTGGAAAGTTAGAATAAAGGAAAGTGGATGAAATAAAATAAAATGATACAGAATTAAAAACTACAATATTGGTTTAATTTCTTTCACGACATAGGACCAACATCAACTTCGTCCTGTTATAGAAAACTTTTAAGAAGTAATCAATTATCTGATAATTGAAGTTAGTAGAATAAGTTCAGTTACAGCATCTTGGTTTCGAAAAGTTTGTCTAACACACATACGGGAAGTCAAAAGCACAGAGGAGAAATAATGAAAAAACATTAAAGTCAGCTAAATGTCATACAATATTATGGCATTCGCGGCGATAATTCAAACAAGAAAATGTACTTACACTTGAACTGTGAAGGCAGGGGTTACAGACAACGCCAAACTGTTTGAAATCAACTCATGTAAAAAACATTGAATTAATCTGCAGGGCTTATAGAATAACAATTGTGAGATAGAATAAAAATCAGGATATAAAACACTTCCTAGTGTTAGTAATTCCTAACTGTAGCTGATGACTCAGATATTTTCTGAAGATGCTATAACAGAATGCAATACCGAAGCAAATGACGGAGGCGAGCCGAGGAGATGATACCACGCTGGGAAATTGATAGAGGAACGGTTTCAGAATATGTGTGAAAGTGAAAAGGGGAGAAACGGAAATCAAGGAAAGTGCCCGATGATACGAGCGTTGCCGATGGGGACCTTGTGCAATGTCGGCTGGACGACTAGGCTTGATCTGTTATTACCAGTTAGTGAGTGCATTGTAGATGTGTTTACATTAAACCGGCTGAGGACTAGACACACAGGAATGCGTTTTTCTTTTTGTTTTATCCTTTTTTCAAGATTATAATGTGCACTTTACGATTTAAACTGTTGGTATATCATTGCACGTTTAGACTGGATAGACATCTTTAGATACATAACATTAAACATGTTAAGATGAAATATCTAATCAACGGATGTGCGTTTAGACTGGCTAGACAGTTCATTTAACTATAAAAAGATTAAACGTATCACTTTGAATTGGGTCATTGTTATATTTTGCAATTAGTTGTATGATTTAATACCCAAATATCATACTGAAAATTCATTTTATTGACTTCAGGCTCGTATGCAGACGCTCAAATATTGAATACAAAATCTGTTATTTAATGTTTTAGTAATTCTCCAATACAAGTTAGACGATAGATGCTTATGTCGCCTGGCTAGTATGGTATCCATTTAAGGCTAATGTCTTCCGGCGTCTTCGAGCCGTCATACTTTTAATTCCGTTCTCTAACCTATTCATTCCTAAACGATACAGTATATTTTGGCATAAAGGCTCGAACGAGCTCTTTAAACAGTCATTTCTCACTATTTACTCCAAACAACTTATTCACATCGAAATATGTTTAGCTCAACCATTTTATATCCAATATTTAACAAATCTGGTCTCAACTCTTTATCTCGATCAAGGACAATAATTAGCACAACCAGATCGCAGTACTTACCCAGTTACGACTCGTGTAGTATCTAAATTTGACATTCATAATTATTGTACACTAGGGTTAGATTTATTGGTTTAGTTTTCCCATTAAGAAAAGGAAGCCCAAAGCATTGATTTATGTGTACACCATAATATCGAAGAATAATACTTCGTTTATATCGAATTCTTGTTTCAGATAACTTACTCAGAAATTTCATAAGACTTAAAATGGATATTAGTGTTTGAAAATCGGACTCCACTTGCTATCGATAATCGAATCGAATCGGACCAAGTATTTCGATTTACTATCGGACAATAATCGAAAGCTTATAATACCATTTAGGAATACATTCTTTATAGTATAATCTTGATCATTTAAATGGTTTAACCTGGTATCAGCACGTGTGATGCTATAATCATGCTTTTTGCAACAGTAAGCATATTAACATAACCTTTTTCTGTCTTTAATAACATAACGAAAAAACATAACAACAAAACACATACGTGTACTTAATAATTCTACATCAATTGCAAAATGACGCACACCGCATCTTGTAAGTTATCTAAGCATTTTATCCTGTAAAGGCATATTAATTATTTGTTAGCCAGCTTATCATTCAATAGCCGGTAATATTGAAGATTTTATCATAATATCCTAAGTTCATAAAACTTTCACAAAAAAGTAAATTTGTTAATAACAAACGATACAAAAAAGGTTTCAAAAACAGAATGCATCGAGCCGGGATCCCCGGTATTTGCAGGTAAGACCGGACCTACTACACCATAGCGATAGATTATTGAGGTTTTATGAAATATATATACAGTTAAATTAAAAACAATTTGTAAGATATGGAGCTTGTCAGTTTTTAAGCAAAAGTATATACATTCACCGCACTCTTCTTTTTTCGCATAACAAAAAATACGTAGTTACCGGAAGTTACATTAGCGACATCGATTTTAGACAACCACTATCGATTGTCGCCGACATAGCATTGTCAGTGACGATTTATCGATTGTACTCGATAATCGTTTCATCACTAATGGATATTAAACAGTTTTCTTTCGAAAGGCGAGAAACGATAAACGAACTTATGTTTATTCATATGACAGTGATTACCAACTGACGGTTAAGGTATATACACACAAAAAGAATGTGTTTTTGTACAAGAATCCTTGATATTCCGTTTATGGTACAGGGGATGGGTGGCAGAAAAAACGAAGATGGTAGGAATATTTCGGGGCGATTAGAAGTGCTATATTACCATCTTACGTGTGAATGGAATACAGCACAATTTCGAAAAGAAAGCGTATGCCAAGATTTGATTCACCAAATAGTATTTTGGAGCGCTTAAAACCTAGCCTCATAGTCTGTTTGACATTCATTGAACGCCAGTCTGCTGTTCCAAATGGAACAAAGCGAACGGACACCCAGATAATAACATTTGAAGACAAAGAGATGCATTAACAAATCAACAAGGCTATTCCTATCACTGACACGAGCCCAATCTAACTTTGAATTATTTTTAACCAAAATGTATTTTGACTACTTTTTTATACGCCTGGTCACCTTTCACGGTAACGCTGTTCATCCTACCACTGACCTTTCCGAAAAATGGTGTCACTAAGATCTTTATGCATATGCGATAATAGAAAACACAATTCATTTTGTATTTACTTCTCTCAACTTTACTACTATATTTTTATGATTTATTGTTACCGTGTTGAGTATACATCCAATTCATTCCAGCTGTATAAACTTGTAGCTTAGTGATTATTTTCTGTATTGAACCTATTCATTCTCTTTATTATGCAATACTCTTGTCTCATTTAAGTATTACATCTGTGTAATGCCTGTGCTGTGCTTTGTAGAATAACCACCTTGCTTGTTCCCCGCCTGATCAGTTTTATTTTACAGCTTGATTATTCAGAATTCTAAATATTTAGGTTAGTAATAAAGTTTTTAGGTTTTTATATACTTACATGCTATATAAGATAATTATTCATAGTTGCATTGCTTTGTACATTTGTCATTATTGAGATGATATGCATATATTATGCCATGAAAAGTGTAAATTAGTATATATGGTCAATTTGTAGGTGATCTTATAATTTCTAGACTTTAATTTACTCAACTCAAGTTAAAATCTTACTTAAAATAAATACATATGTATTAAGCATTTACCTCCAGCTCATCAGATCTTTTTTCCGTATTGTTTGGGAAATAGCTTAACATAACAAAAGATAAGATATTGTCTATTGTATTTGAGGCCCCCAGCCCAGAATAAATATAACCAACACAGAATCCATATATCAAATCGTAGTATTTAGTGCGTCAAATATAAAGTATATTAGATATTAACAAAACATGTATCTATGTTGTTATACAAAACAAACATAATTATCAAAGATACACACATGTATAAAAACGCACATACACATACACAAATACATATATAAGGTTCTATTTCATGTCAGTTTATCATTCGTGTAAGATCAGTTGCTTTTAAAATAGAAGCTTTATATACGAATGTTGTTAACGAGAATATATCACAAGTAACACAAAATGTTATTGAACAATTGAAAGCTTGAATGCGTGAGCCAGATAAGTTTGGAACAATTCACGTCGTAAACCATCGTAAGAAAGACAGACAAGAAGCAAGTGGTACTCGCCTTCTACCACATTGTATCCTGTACTCTGTCATAATGGACAGAATCAAAGTTCCCGTGCAATATTCAAGTGTCATAAGCGTCTGCCCTAAACATCTCTTTCAAGGATATGGTAGGTCTTTTGACAAATACCCCTCTGGATCCGGAAGGATTTTATAGTGTTTATAATGTTCAGCTTTTGGTGACGACTCTATATCTGCATGCAGCTTTTGCAGGGAACTGTCTTTTAACCTTTTCGTGAACATTTGGGTTGGCCAACATCTTGGGCTATCCATGCGTGTTCAAATATATTTTTGAAGTGTGTTGCCCAAATAATACAACTTACATTATCGATACTCAAAAGCATTATGTAAAACAAACGTGGATATTCATTACTGGTCCTTTGGTGACAGTTTGCAACTTTCACAACTGCTGTCAAGTAATTGATTGAGGTCAATTGTGTACACAGCGGGGATTAGAGGGACCGTAAATTGTCATCTTGGCAACTAACCAGATCTGATATTTGTCTGTTAATCGTTTATTTGGTGATTTTTATAGATTAATTTTAAATTTTTTCCGAGTACTCGAGTAGTGATTTGGTACTCCAGTACTCGGACGTGCGATCGAGTACTCGAGTACTCGTTGCCATCCCTAGTATAATTTTGATCCAAAATCTTTCACATATAGAATAAATTGTCAGCATTGGTAGTCTACCACAATCGCTCAGAGCAAAGCATTTTGTCACTGTTCTATTTAACCCACACAGTTTCATACAGAAATTGAAATTTTTGAAGAGTAACATAAAATTGGCGCTACCACAGAGTCCATCTTAGTAAGGTGTAAAATATGAGCCGAAATGCTTATATGATGACACCACTTCAAGTTGAATTTCCCTATATTACAATCTTTCATAATGCCTCAACGGCCCCCGTTTCTAAATACCATTTCCATTTCTTATGATTTGTCCGTGTTAATGTTAATACTTCATAATGCTAAAGGAGCTTATGGTTATTGTAACTATATACCCTCCTCTAAATAGAGACTATTGTGTCGTATAGCTTGTACATTTTAGTTTATGTTTTTCATGTCAGTGATCATGGTGTGGGAAGTGGTTTCTATACGTTGGTATCTCTTGTTTAGTGTCGTTTTGGCTCTTGCCTTGTGCGCCTAAACAGAGTTTATTTCTGATTTTGCGAGTACTTGGCTTGTGTCTGTAGTTGTCATTGTATTATTGAGGTTTGTCTTGTGAAACAACCACAAGAAGTGAAAAAATATATGTTTTGATGTTTTGTTCTATGTGGGAGGACAATTTTAGCACCACTCGCTGTAGTGTTTTGTTTCGGAATGCATTGTCTACGTTATGCGGTCTTTAAACTGCAATTTCACTGCTGCCGCAAGCTGTGAGACCTATATGAATGGCTTATATTTCCCTTAAGAGATACATAGTTTGCTTCTTTTCATTTGATTTAAACATATTTTATTCAACACATACAAACAAACTACACAGAATACACACACACACACACACACACACACACACACATGTTGTCTATAATATTGAAATGGATTGGAACGAAAGCAAAGCTTATAGAGTTCTTCTCAAAGGGAATTAAATTACTCATTTGCCAGAAATATTCGTATGACTGACGATTAGACGATATATATCTTTTATGCGAGAAAAGTTGTTTCTAATGCTAAAAAATAGGAATAAGTTTTTTGTTTGTTTAGATATGGGTTCAATAGTTCAAACACGATACATAATATATACAAAATAAGCACAAGTGACAGTATAAAGGATATATAAGTAGGGTGTGGACAGATATGAAGGAAGAAAAGAAGTTGGGTACAAACCATATTGGGGACACACTGTAAGTCAGGTAATGATCAAAAACGTTTCGAGTCTTGTATGAATTTATGAACAGTATCAAATATTTTGAAGTTGTTTTCGTTGTTTAGGGTTGGATTGCCATAGAGAATGAAACCAATGTTAATTTCTGTGATAATTGACATATCACGAAAGAAGGTTTGTCGAGAGTCGGTATATAAAGGACAATGCATAAAATAGTGAGTACTACTTTCAACTTCACCACACTCGCAAAGAGGAGAGCTGGTAATATTTTTACCATAAAGGTGATAGTTAAGACCACTGCAACTAGTACGCAGTTGAGTGTGAAATGCTTGTAATCGGCGGTTACTGTAATAATTGTAAGGCGGGCAGACTGGCAATCGACTACGAAGTGCATATTTAAAGGATGCAATTGAACGACAATCCCGCATAATCTGTTGAAGTTCATTCCATGCACGTATAGTTGAAGGTAAGAATGAGGAAAAGTATGAATCTGTGCGTGACATAACCGTTCTTGTGTTAGATGCATTCCGTAGTGGATAATTCTGTGTACTGACATTTAAAGGTGCAAGGGATGATAGATATTCTGGGGCAAGGCCGTTTTTCATTTTATAGAAGAGACATAGTCTGTGATTAATGCGTCTTTCTGATAGAGTAGGCCAACATAGCTCCGTATGGAGAACATCAATCGAAATTAACTTAGTAGACCCACAAACTATTCTACCGGCTTCATTTTGTATCTCTTGCAGTTCGTTTTTTTCGTAGTCCGTACAATTATCCCAGACAATATCCGCATATTCAAGAATCGGACGGATGTACGAAAAATAAATAGTTTCTAGACATTTTCTGTCCAGACGGAACTTAAGCCTTTGCATGATGCATATTCTTTTAAGTGCTTTACTTCTGTTGTACTCAAAGTGTTTATGCCATGTACAGTCACTGGAAAGAACCAAACCAAGCTGTTTATGCGAATTGATTTCTGAGATTTGTTGACCATACATAGACAAATCTGGATAAATACGCGGTAGGCGTTTTCTGGAGAACATAATTGACTTAGTTTTTGCAGGATTAAAGGTGACTTGCCATTTATCAGCACATGTACTAATGCTATCAATATCTCTCTGGATTATTTCAGTGGCCCTTCAACGATAATATAAAGACTAGTATCGTCTGAAAATAGCCTAACATTACTTCCAATGTTGACAACAATGTCATTTATAAATATCAAAAATATCAGGGGACCTAGAATAGAACCTTGGGGAACACCAGCCTTAAGAAAGACCAAACTAGATATGGAGCCAGGAAGAACTACTCGTTGCCTACGTTTGCTAAGATAGTCACTAAACCACGAAAGTAAATTGCCATCGACACCAGTTTCTTGTAGTTTCACAATCAAGCCCTTGTCCCAAACTTTATCAAATGCCTTACTGATATCAAAGAATACTGCTCTAACCTCTAGGCCATCATCTAATGCAAAATGTGTTGTAAAGGTATGCAAGCTGATTAACAGTAGAATCGCCTGGCCGAAAGCCTGACTGGAATGGGGTAAAAAAGTTTATGTCACGAAGGTGGTTAAAGAAGTGTTTATATATTGCCCTTTCAAACACCTTTTCCATTGTATTAAGTAGGGAGATAGGACGATAGTTAACAGGAAGTATGGAATCACCCTTTTTCAAAACTGCACACACATTAGCATCTTTCCATGGTTTTGGAAATCTACCGATTGAGAGAGACATATTAAATAGGGGGCACAACGGGCGAGCTAACGAGTTAGAACATTCTTTTAGGATTCGATTGCTTATGCCATCTGGTCCTGAAGCTTTATTAACAGGCAATGATGATATAATGTCAGTTATCTCATTTGGTAGCACTGTGATATTGTCAATTTTGCGGTTACTGTTATGATTACTAGCTGGCGGAACAGTGTGGCCGGTATCATCTAATAAAGATTGATTTTTAAAGTGGGTATTGAGAATTTCAGCTTTACTAGCGTCATCTAGGCAGAGTTCGCCATCAGAGGGATCTTGGATTGCATTAATGTTTGGCCTTGGTTGAGGATTAACAAACGACTTCAAAACTGTCCACCATCCTTTAGACTGAGAAGACCCTGAGCATTTTTTTTCTGAGAGATTAGAATAATATGTTTCTTTTGCGTCACAAATAGCCAAAGTTGTTTCGTTCCGAAGTTTACGAAATTTACCCCATAGTTGGGCTGAGTTTGTATTTTAGCCCTACTATAAATAACGTTTACGTTTGCGAATCATCCAGGGTACGTCATCTGGTCGAATAACGACTGGTTTAGTCGGGATACATCTTTTTGCGTTAGTCAAAATGGCATTGGTAATATTGTCAGTGTATATATTGATATTCAAATTAGAAAGAGAGTCCCAATCAGTTCCCTCGAGAAGATCACACAAATCATCGTAATTACCTCTATCGTAATACCATACTTCTCTCGAGAAAGAGGAAGACTTACATTTTGCAAACTTAATAATGCCAAAGATTGGGCAATGGCAGCGAATGTTTGATGGAAGAAAAGGATCTCCAACACCCGATGTTATTAAACCATTTGAGTTAGCAATGAAAATCATATCTAGTGTTGATGAGGTACTTTCAGTAAAGTGAGTTTGCTCTGTTATCACCTGCGATAGACCATATAGTGAACATAAAGTTTGAACACGTCTAGAGTAACTTATATTGCTGGTGTTTTAGTTAAAGTCACCAGTGATGATTATATCTTTTCATTTGGGGCCCGTTTCAATTATTTAGAGGTTAATACACGGCGTAGCCGGGTCGTTGAGTGATAATTGGCCCGAGTGACTCATAATGGCCCGAGACGTAGTCGAGGGACATTATGATCACGAGGGCAAATTGCTCTCGCTTGACAACAATGAGTTAACTCACTCTCAAATTAAATTTACTTTTATTTCGTTTTTGAGAGTGAGCCAAACAGGCAAACAGCATTTTGTTGTCTCTTTTATGTTCCCATTCCAATTTCAATTGATCACTTTGAATAGTCCACAACGTCTATCCGAATTTTTCTGTACGAATCACTGACATCTTTATGTTCATGGTCTGAGTAACTGAATTTAATTCAATAAACATGAACACCTAGCAAGTAGAACGACTGTTTGTACTAAGATAAACCAATACCTCGTATTAATGATGGCAACATATATGAACAGTTGCTGTTTTTCAAGTAAATTCAATACTGCCGCCCCCTTTGTTTATTTTTAATGTCAACGCAGAATGAAAAACGCCACCCTAACGGTCCACACTGATTATCAAACATACTAGCATATCTTCCTAAACTGCGTTCGCGTTTGCCTCCCTTTAAGATTTTAACAATAAATATGTTCAAGCAGATCAATAAATTTTGATTATTTAGTCAATACATTATTTCACAGTCGCCAAAATTCATTTTAAGGCGAAAATTGAATTCACGTGCGAACGTTCTACGGGCCGCAAAATGATAATCGATAATCGGCTCGTGCCGCAAAACTGATAATCGCTGAGTCATGCGAAAATCGCGAAATCCCTGTACAAATGTGTTACTATATATAGTAACATATGTATTAAAATCTTATAATAACAATCAAGTGAGGGAATTCAAAAGTCAATGTGTACCATTTGTGACGTTTATACAGATTTAAATGTCTCTAAACAAATATACCGAGTTTCGCTTTGACCCCCTCGAGGTATCTTCAATGTTTACCACATAACTACTCTAGTATTTAACGTCCTCTCAAACAAAGAAGTTTACAACATCCAGTCAATTTATAGTCTTTATACCTGACATCGTGATACTAGGGTTTTAACGTCCTGAATGAAGTTATAGCTGATATTTAGTAACACAATATGAATATATTGAACTTTGTAATCGTGATAATTGTATATTGTTTGGGAGAGATTTGCAAAGGTACTGTTCTTTCTTAATATAACAAACGTTTAAATGAAGTATCAATTTTTTAGATATATTTATTCATATAATTTGAATATTTAAACAGTAAGAAGTGTATAAAGCATGAACATTGATGATAATTATTGTTAAACAAAAACTCTTTCTTAATTTATGAAGCTCATTAGATGTAATTCGACAATATAATTGTTCTTACTGCTTATGCTTTACTACGATTATTCAGATATGAACGCATACAAAAGATCAGTATTAAAACACGACATGTTGTAAAATGTATACAAAAGGCAACACTAAAATTGATGAATGGAAATCGAAGTATGGTACATTTTTTAAACCTTTGCAACATTTCAAACTATCTCGCTAAATTTGTAACTTAATGTGATACAGACAATCAGCATTTCTATTTTTATGAACCTTCTTGTATTTAAATGAATCGGTGCTGGAAAATAATTGAATTTATTAAAAATTAGAATTTTATACAAAAGTGACCTTGAAATAGGTTAAAAGGTATTGTATTAACTCAAATAAAAAGAAGCAGTCCAGATTGAATAACTATTGGTCACATCAGCAAAGTGCTAAAAAGTGAAATAAGTTCAATTGTTTTTAGTTAAGGCACTTTCGAATGATAAACATAAACGACAAGATATATTGTACATTTTTTTCACATTCGGTAGCAAACTGCCTGCAAAGATAATCATCGTGTTAGATAGGTAAATCGAGGCGTTTTATAGGAAATTGGCTAGTATGATAACCTCATATTATGCTATATGGCGCAACTTCTAAATAACGTTTGGTCGCGTTGATTGTACCAAAAATATTCATATTATTTATTTTTATACGTTTGGTTAAGACTAGCGGATAACAATAGTACAAATAATGCAAACATTATAGTTATATCCCCAAAATAATTAAATTGCGCCTCTTAACAGATTTCATAGCTTCCGTGATCGTCCGTAATCAATATTCTAAAATGTTCTTCTTTGAGACCGCATGGCCCAGTGTTTTATGGTATGCAGCCTCATTTGGTGTGTCTTTACCAAAATTGTTCAAATTCTGTCCAAGATGTCAACTTGGCCCCTCATCCTAGGTTTTCTATCAACTATTCTTTACCAGTTCTTTACCAAAGTTGTTGAAATTATGTTCTCCGGGTCAAAAGTCGTCCTGCCCCAAGGGTCACAAGTTTTCTATATGCTTATATAAGTTAAATGTTTTATGAAGTGGTCCTTTACAAAGATTGTTGTTATTGTACCCCTGGGGTCAATAACGGCACCACCCAAGGGGTCCAAGTCTTTATTTATTAAATTGTAAAACTTAAAAATATTCATGTCTGAAAGAGCAAGGCCAATATTTTTGATAATTTGTTAGTCGCCTCATGTAGAAGCCGTTTACCAAGATTGTTCAAATTATGTCCCTATGGTCAAAGCTTCCCTCGCCTGGGTGTCAAATATTTATATGCAATTGGATAGTAAAATGTTGTAAATCTTCTTTTCTGAAATCGCATGGCTCAGATCTTTGATACTTGGTATGTAGCCTTTTCCAAATTGTAGTGTTCCTAGGTTCCAAGCTGGCCATTCCCCGGATGTTTTTTTTTTTTATATACTTATAAAGTTAACTTGATCACTAAAACCACAAGGCCAAGATTTTTGATAATTAGTATGTAGCCTCAGGAAGTGGCTGTTTACCAAACAGGCCCTTTTCCCACGATTTCTATATTCTTCTATAGTTAAGTTTTCTTAATTGTCATCCAATGAACCCCTTCCCTTAGCAATCAAAGACTTCCTTAGCAAACACTTACTTCCTAAGCAACCAAGTAGGTAGTCATTGACCTACTAAGCATCCATTCAATCCTTTGACAACCGATGACCTCCTTAGAACCCAATGTCTTCATTAGCAACCATTCACTTCATCAGCTACTATCTACCTCAATAGCATCCTCTGACTTCTTAGCAACTATATTTTCCTTAACTTCAAATGACAACGATAGCAAGTACATTCAGTCATAGCAAATTCTGATTCCTTTAAACCAAATGATTTGGAAAGCAACCAATGACTTCCTAAGCAACTCGATGATTCCCTAGTTTCCACTAACTTACAAATGACTTCCTTAGCAACCAATATCTTCCTTAGCAACCACTTATTTTTTATAAGAAATGATGTCCTTAGAACTAAATGATTTTTACCAACTAATTGTAAAAATAGCTTTTATCTGAACAAGGTTTTTAGGTTATCCTTTGTTGCTTAGAAAATAACTGGTTGCTTATCAACCAATTACTCCATAGCAGCCATTTAATACCTTAGCGACGTATATCTTCTTTAGGAACAACTGACAACCTTAACCAATATGCCTTCCTTAGCAACTAATGACGTTCTTAGCAACCGCAATTTGTTTACATTCATAGCAACAAATGACTTTTTCCAAACCATTGACTTCAAAAGCAACAGTCGATTTACATTGTCATTACGTCCATTGTCCCTGGTAACAACCAGCTAAAAATGTTATGGCTTTCCAGGAAAAAAATATTTATATTCACAAGAAATAACCTCCCTACTCAACACCAACTTATCGGCAACCACTGTTTTCCATAGCAAACAGCAACGTCCTTAATAAACACTGGCTAGTTAGTCATTTTAATCAGGGAACAATATAGCGCCGTCTCGGACGTCTTGTTTTAGCTCACCTGAGCACCAACCCAAATAAGCTTAAGGTGAGCTACTGTGATTAATCAGTTTCAAGCGTCCATCGTTCGTCTTCAATCGTCCGTTTTCCGCCGTTCGTCGTCATCAATTTAAAACTTTAAACATCTTCTTTTCTGATATTTGGTATGCGGCCTCAGGAAGAAATCCTTCACCATGATTGTTAAGATCATGCCCCTACGGTTAAATTAACTTCGCGCCCCAGGGATCAAAAGTTTTCTTTATATTTATATACTAAAATATTTTGACAATCTTCTTCTTTAAAAGTGCAAGTCCCTGACATTTGTTACGCAGCCTCATCTCGTGGGCCTTAACCAATGTTGTTCAAATTATGTCCATGGGTGGAAAATGTCCGCGTCCCGGGGGTCCCAGGTTGTATATATACTAATATAGAGAACATTGAAATATATATCCAAGGGCTTCATCAAAAACTTTTATTTGTTCACAAACTTCAAGAAGTTTTGAGTAACTTTTTATTTCATGCATACCGGTGAAAGAGTGAAAAGTATAAGTGATTGATGACTTGATCATTTCTCTCTGGCTCGAGTGAAATGATAACCCTTGCTCATTTCACTCTGTACAGACAACTCGGGACTATTTTCTTCCATCTTTTATAAGATTTACTTTCCTTGACTTTGAAAAAATACATGTATGTCACAAGTACATGTTTGTTGTTCTCTGTAGTGCAGTAATATATACACATTGACCGAATCGTATTGAATTGTCAAAATCAAATTACGCAATAGTTTTAATAAAACAAACAAATTTTGCGATTGATTATTACTATTAAAAAAGAAGAAGCTTACCAATTTATGAATGAACTATTTCATGGAACATACCGTTACATTAAACCCGCTTGGTAGGTATCGGTTGAATATTTACTTGGCCACATGTGCTAGTAAAAGAGTTGATAGATCATTTCTTCTACTGCGTACATGTATGCACAAGCATTTTGAATTTGACCAATTTCCAGTTTACTTTCATCAGTTCAACAATTCATTTTTCTTTTTTAAAAACTTTAAAAGTCTGCGTTGCATCCCTCTCAAAACCATCTTCGGGCACATCCCCGACATTTCCTCTGGGGTCTTCGTAAACACACGGGAACGTGACATTCAACTTTAATGGTTATGAGACTAATTCGTTGTCTCAACAACAAAACATCCTTCGGCTGCACTGAGCATGAATTCACCCAGAAAAAAATACTGTAAGATCCTGAGTCTGAGAGCGACAGTGACTAAATATACACTACAAAAAACACTAAACACAGACTTCATTTCCTTTACGAACATACACTTGTTTAAATATTTATGCAATAAGCTACAGAAACATGCTCAGTAGCAATAAGTCCATCATTGTTAATTTAAATCTGTTGAAATTGTTTTTGAATGTACAAAAATGTCACATGCTCAAGTTTCATTGAATTGTATTTCTACGCGATACATTTTTATTTATTTCCGAAATGCTTTTGTTTAAATACTTGTTTTGTGCCTCAATAAATGTTAAAAATGATAGGTTTCTTTGATGGAAGTAGGGTTTTATCTAAACTGTGTGTATCATTGGAAAAAATGCATCTAAAGAAATAAACTTGACCCTTCAGAAACCCAGATAACATTCGTTATAGCTAGGACATGTTATTTGGAGTAACAACAATTATATGTGATTTACTAGCTGATAAGCCCTTGCGCTGTAGGCTTCTAGAAAAATTGCATAAAACTAAATGGAACAATCACACTGAAACTGTTTTGCCAAGACTTTTGGTGATTATTATGTACAGTCCTATATGTTTATACAAGAGCTTATAAGCAGTGCAAATCATTATCCTTTCACTCTAGGACACATTTTTTGTGTTGTCAAATTTTAGTATGTAGAATAAAGCTACACTCTAACAGATAAGATTGACAGTTTTGACATTATTATTTTTTGTCTCAGAAGTAACCATCAATTCATCCATATGAGATACCTCACAATAAAACAATACTCAATTGATATTTTGTATGCAGCCTCATATAGCGGTCCTTTACCAATACATTTGTTTTGTTAAAATTATATCCATGAGGTGAAAAATTACCCTGCACCGAGGGTCCCAGGTTTTCTTTATACTAAAGAATATATAAATTTAATATACTATATTATATATATAATAAACTTATATAAATTTTTTAATATCTTCTTCGCTGAGACCGCAAGGCCACGACTTTTGAAAATTGGTATGTAGCCTCATGTAATGGCCGTTGGCCATCCTTATTAACCACTGACTTGTTAAATGGGCAAAATCTGGGTTCAAATCTAGTGAACGATATACTGCAAATAAAAATAATGCAGAGTGAGTTAAGAATAATGCATGATTGACGTCGCTTTAGTGTAATAGTATTTTTTACATGTTAAAGTAAAACAACAGTATATAAAATTCAACAACAAATTGAATACCTTTTATATCTCAACGATAGACAACTGCTAATCAATAGTACAATGAAAACCACAGCGACAAGCGATATTTTCTATAAACATAACACTATTATGGTGCAAAGGTATTTGTTCTTCAATTGGGTAATTCTGTGCTATACAAACTTGTACAAACTCTTTATTCCTATAAACATACACTTGTGATTGAATGAGTTAACTTTTCATGCTTTTTAAAATAGTTTCATATCAAGAAGTAATACAAGATGGATGAGCATTTGCCTAATCATGTGGGATTTTCAGGTCAGGGAGTTTTTGTTTCACAAGATGAAACGAAATGGAACGAGTCTAGATGTACCTTGGCAGAACCAAGTGTAACCTGCCGGGATGATGGCTCATGCATTGTTGAAAATGGTTTGGAATTTCTTACAAATGTAGAAGATCAAGACAATGGATTTTGGATTGGATATGCCAAAGCATGGATTAGTTATGCTTATGTTGGTAGGTAAATTCAGGTATTTTTATGTAAATACACATATAAACTAAACAAGTCCGAATTAATTCGTTTCTCTCCATTTATAAGACATATTTGTTTATGAAACGGTTTTTAAAAACACAACAACATAATATCAATATATTTGAGGAGTTTACGTTTTTGAGTTTCCGCTTTTGAACGGGCACTGAACCACGAGTTCACTATGGTTTAAAAGAAGTCATGCGAATACAGCCTCTCTTTTGCCTCAACAGTTATCACGTAGCAAAAAGTACTCCAAGATAAAGCTTACGTCAACAAGCATGACAATGAAGAATACAAGTAATATACACTGTTACTGTCACTTCACATATAAGATAAAGACTCCATATACAAACACAAGAATCCAGTCGAAACAACAGTGATATCTCTAAAAAGGTACGGTTTGATTTGTAAGTAATTACGTTCATCAGCAAATGTCATTGTTTTGAAGGATGTGAGGAATTGAATGGTGGAGACGAATATTCTGTTTCAACTCTGGGCGAATGTAGACGTACAACAGGATGCAAAAAGTTCGGTATACAAAAATCAACAGCGGTAAGTGGTTCAGGAACGAGTAAACAAATATGCAAACCGATGACTGAATGACAAATTCTGCTCTTAATAAGGTTGATATGTACTGAAATCAAAGCCAAAAACGCAACTATTTTAAACACATTTTTTTTTTTTGCAATTCCGTTTTATCAACAACTACAATATTTGGAATGTCGCTCCAACATAAATTTTACACTATTGAATATTTTGTGTGCGGTTTGTAAAATCCTTTTGAATCTTGTGCCTCTTTCAGGGTAAAAGGGTAAATTTGTGTCATCATTTCTGTATCTATATTTAAGTATAAAATAATCAGTAGCCATGCGAAACAAATGATTGAACTGAAAACCTTCAATGTGATTATTTATATATTTTTTCTTTAACCATAAATGTCAGAGTGATAGGTGAGGAGAAATGTGATCTTAACGTTAAAATCCTAATTAAATAGCAAAGCAATACTTCATTCGTTTGGTAATAAAAGATCCATGGAATGTGAACATAGAAGTATTGTTTTGCAAAGGATCTCAGTGTAAAGTAAAACATTGAATATTTTAAAAATAGTTATTCATGAAAGATATTTACTGTTTATTTCAGTATCATTTGAAATAGTATAATATTGTATAACATTTAGCTTTAAATTCTAACTTTAAAACACATTGCACTAACATTCAAATTTAATGCCGTTGCTTTAAATATCAAATTACACATATAATTCACTTTTCATTAAAATGTGTCAAAAGTTTGTTTTCTTATATGCTTTTCGATACTATATGGAGTTTTATTAGTGAAAGAACAACAGTGAAAATATCAATTTGAACGTTTTCTAAACGTTTTCTTGATACTTGATTAGTTGAAGATGAATGTTCGAACGTTTGCTTTCATACCAAACAAATTACGGACGAAAACAACTGTTCGAACAAAAAAAAAATGTTATATCAACGTTCAAATGTACTTTGAACTGTTTGTCGTTGTAATACGTAGTACGAACTTCCCGGAAAATTCACACAACAATTTACAGATTTTCATTTTTTTATACCTCACCTACGCCTCAAAATTTGTCAACAAACTAGCGTGGTCCTCATCACTACCTGGAAATCGATCTGTCTTCAAGCAAAACAGACTGGTCTCTGACAGTAAGATGACTGAATATCCATGTAACTACCATGAAACACGCTTTTAAACTAAGAAAACTGTTTTATATCCAATGATTATCCGCAATTGTTTTGCCAACACATTCGACCTTACAAATTTTCAATAAATGGCGGCGTAGTAATTTGGTAAAGTATTCATACCACATTTAAAATAACAGTGTTTTCGTTATTTTTTTGGAACATGGATGCACTATAGAAACTTCATTGATAATTGTTCATACAATCCTTGCACTAAAACACGTGCGAATAATAAACTATAATAATTATATCAGAGAACTCTTTCTCAACAAACCGGAAATGGAAATTTGTCAGCTATAATTTTGCATGAGGTGCGCCCCACGGGTAGCGGCGTAGATAATACCCTTTTGAAAAAAGGGTGTTATTAAGAAAATTAATTAAAATTCTATAAAACTCGGACAATAAACATAAAAGAAATAGAAAATTTGTTTATTTCAGTTTAAGATCGTATTTTATTCCACTCTATATCGACAAGTGTTCAATTCTATAAAAGAAAGAATAACCTCTTTTGAAGCTTATGTTTTTTTGTTTTAACTTACTGAGCGGGCATCACTAATATGTTTGTTTTCCGATGGTTAAAGTAGCTCAGAAAGAGTTCTTTTAGTATGAATTCTATTTCAGGGTTTGCGATGTAAATGTACCAGTAAAACCGCTTCACGGACTCAAACATGCGGAGAAAAATGTGAAGAAGCTGATCAATATCCGTGTGGTGACACAGTCGAAACCGACATATTCTCATTTTACACTGTTGAAAATGGTATTAATAACCTTGATTTATTATATTTACCTCAAGGCGAACTAACAAAAGAATTAAATTTTAATATATGATTACAAAAGGTATGCTTTCATTAAGAAAATATTCATTGGAATTCAGCTCAGAAAAGTCAGTTTACCGAAAATGCTAAGTGTGTGTGTGTGTGTGTGTGGGTGCGTGTGTGTGCGTGGGTGGGTGCGTGCGTGCGTGCGTGCGTGCGTGTGTGTGTGTGAGAGAGAGTGCGCATATGTGTGTGTGTGTGTGCGTGCGCGTGTGTGTGTGCGTGTGTGTGTGTGTGTGTGTGCGTGTGTGTGTGTGGTGGGGTTATCGGTAGAAAATGTTCATTATTCAGTGAATTCACGTACCGTTAACGATCGGCATTCTGATTTACATACGCGCCTCGTGGGAGTGGACACTGAGCAACATGCTTCTGGCCAAAGATGGGTCAACAATGCAACTTTTTGCAGAAAAACGACGGTATAGTGTATCAAGTTCTGCAATATCAAGCAATATTATTCAAGACCCGAAATAATTTATAAAGTCAATCCTCACTTCAGCAACCGCGAAATCGTTTCAACTTAAAAGAAAAAGTGTCGAAGCAAAATGCAATTGTCGTGTATTGTTATGACGTCACATAAGTACCTGTTAAGGAGGTCATTTGGAACTATTTCTTTTTGAATTTTCATGACATTTAACAGTTTTTTTACCATAAAAGTAACTGAGTGTGTGTATTTTAGCAATAATAGCGATAATACACCGTTCCCGGTCAGGGAACGGGCCTTTGCAGATGATAACGACCTCAGAAAGGTGCACCAACACTATAATAAAACTTGATATATCATCAAAATAAAAGAATGCACATGGTACACTTTGTACTTGGCTGATACATCAACCTTTATATTTCAGTACCTCCTAGTGAATATTCCCATGACATTCGCAGGAACTGCCTGCTGTTCTACTACTCGTATACACAAATACCTGGAAATGATTATTATTGGGAGTCATGCACTTTAAACACCTACCCAAAGCTTTTATGCAGCAACAAATATTTTTCAGGTAACTATTGTTTTAATGCCACCTAATATGAAACAAAATTAATCAGTTTGCGTAGCCTGACAATTGCATAGCACCCACTTAACTAATGGGTTTCTTGGAGTCACTATACGGTTGGTGTGCAGGTTAACTATTTCAAACGGATGACTCTGAATCTTAGTACATAATTTGCCGCGTAACTGCCAGAAGCGACATCGAACAAAGAAATGATTTTAATACCTTTTGGCATAAACCCCAATACTGCTTTATAATCTTTAAGTGTACTTTTTCGTGAGCCAATGTCCTTTTAAAAGTTGTGTAGCCTTTAACACTTGTTTAACATTTAAACGATATGTGGTTTGTTGAGCGAACTATCTTCTTTGTTAGTGAAGGAAGTGAATATTAAAATGATTTCCGCTAATAACATGCCATTTTGTGTTTTGAATACATATATTCATTAGAACATATCTTTCATTGCCTTTATCCAGCCTACAAAGTTGTAACATAACAGGTTTTATTATTGACCATTTCTGGCATTACAACCATAAGCATAGTGACAATTCATATATTACAAATTATCCGTTTTGAAACCTATAACATCAAATGTTTTATACGTTCGCAAAAGTTCACTTTCCAACATTGTGGTCTTATTAATATAAATGAAGTACTGAAAGTACTGCTGTATATGATTTTTGATTGATTGTGCTCAGTAGCCACCAATTAACTAAGACCCAATGATGCACACAACAAGATACATAAAGCGTACGTAAGACAACACAGAAAGACCACACGCCCTTTGAAATATTTGTATTAATAAAAATTGGGATCACCGCTTCGAAACGATCCCCGTAATACTTACCCCGTCGCTGTTAGTTGGTCTTCCGTCATTGATTCGAGGGCAATGGCCTTTTTTCGTTAGTGGTGCTCCCTTTGCCGTCGTTGTTACAATTTCCTTCTTTGTCATTGATATTTCATCGTCTTTTACTAACACCAATCAATGTCAAGGAGTTTGGCTTTTGTTTCGATTGATTGTCAGTAATGCGACTGTACATGATGTACGCCGAATATTAAAGAAATGTTCAAATAATCGCAGGTCAACACTCCGCAACAGAGATCCATGATATGTGTGTCCACGTTTGTGACATGCATATAGTTGACACAGAGCCGCCGCTATGCTAGTATAAGAATCGAACGGATATTCTAAACGTTATACTTTTATAATTGTTATTTAACCGAGTAGAATCGAATCACTAATGGTTAAGAAAACGTATGGGTATGTTTGAAAAATGGATAAATATAAGCCTGAATGGAGCTAGCATCAACTTGAAGGCTTTGAAATGATATTGCTATTAAAAGTTTAATTGGTACTTTTTTGTCGTCCGATTTTAAGCAGCAGGGGTCATTTTACAACGATTTCGAAATTGAATATTTTTTGAGGTATATTTATTAAAATTAAATAGAATTTGCAACTCGCATGCAGATGCCACAATGTAGGAGTTGAAATTTGTATCATCTAACACTTTTTCACTCGGCCCAGGTCTCAAGAGAATCGACAAGCTGTTAATTGAAATTGAACCCATATCCTTGGGGACATTTTGAGCATTGTATATTTAAATAGTATGGTTTAAGGGTTAGTAGTAGTAGTAGTAGTAGTAGTAGTAGTAGTAGTAGTAGTAGTAGTAGTAGTAGTAGCAGTAGTAGTAGTAGTAGTAGTAGTAGTAGTAGTAGTAGTAGTAGTAGTTGTAGTAGTAGTAGAAGTAGTAGTAGTAGAAGGTAGTAGTAGTAGTAGTAGTAGTAGTAGTAGTAGTAGTAGTAGTAGTAGTAGTAGTAGTAGTAGAAGCAGTAGTAAAAGTAGTAGTTGTAGTGGTAGTAACGGCTACAGTGGCAGTGGCAGTGGCATTTGCACTAGTAGTAGTAGTATATGCCTCTTACACATTACAGGTACCTACAGGTATGTAGTTGTGACGCATATCGAACATTTAAATTGTAATTTGTTTGCCATCATGATGCACGAACTATCTGTTCAGATGGCGACAATACACAATCCAAGTAATGAACATTGAGCTTATGCTGTTCAAATCAGTTCTCTATGTGGGTGTGTATGACCCAGATCAAACTGTCTGATGCCTACTTAAGTGTTATTTGTTTTTAACCATAATGCAAGCCCTATTCTGTTATAGAATATAATCCGGTGGCGGAACTGCACGATCAAAGCTATAAACATTGGGCCCAGGCTGTTAAAAACTGCGTCGTTGGAGGAAATTTCCCTGCATCGATACAAAGTATTGAAAATGGAGATTTTACAGAAAAGGATCACCAGGACCACTGGACAGGAATAATTAAAAAAGAATCCATTATAGCTTTGAACGAAATGCTTGGTATGTATATCATTCTATCTTGGTTAACCGTCTAATATGTTCACACTGTTTCAACAATTTGAACGTATTGGTGGATGAAGCGATATATTTCTGTGATTGTAATAATGACTTTCAATGTATTTAAATACCATGGTTCAGATAGTGTGTATGTTTTTGTAGCAGGTCAACCGACGATATGCATATTGATCCCCAAAATTCACAACATGTATAAACAAATGTCACCTGCAACTGAATTTTAGCAAAACGATCCTTTGAATGAAAACCCCCTTTTTTCTTTCCAACACATAACAAATACGGTACGTTTAGCTGTAGTTTACTTTCAACCGGGGTATGTGCTTAAAAAAAGAATCGTGACTGTTGAGGTGAACGTTTAGGTGAAAAAAAAAATCAGAATATTAAAATGTGTAAACCCGCTCGTAATCACAATTATAAATCGCCAAAACAAGCAAGAAACACAGTTTATACCATCATCAAGGACTCCAGCGTTTTCATAACCACTATATATCAAATAGGTTATAAATACGCTGGAGTGCCGATGATGAGTTAATACATACACCATACAAAAGAAGTAACGGAAAAAGTAACGAACTTGATGCTTCAATAATTGTTTGCTAAAAGTGATTCCTTTGATAGAATAACCATGCTTGAAACTTTAAGCATTTTATTCTTACTCTCTAAGTACATGGTCTATTCTAATAACCAAACACATTCTTGAATGTCTGTCTCGGTTAGCAACTTTCCGCCATGGTCAGGCCCTCACAAATCGGGAAGAACAGTACTGCACTAAGAAAGAAATAAAACTCATGTTTAAAAAGCATGATATGACTTTCAACATCAGCAAGACATAGTGTATTTCTAAATATAAAATAAATGTACATCTTTTTGCCTAAAACGTTTTCTTTAGTGCCATTGTATAGTTTAAATTATGTTCCTTACGAACCCCACAAATACCGGTACAAACACCACCAACAGACCATACACACATTAAGTTAGCATTACCGATAAATGACTGGATGACCGCCTTGGAAAGGTTAGTGCAGTTCAAGCAAGAATGTGTACGCCACGGTTTAACGTCTTATTTTTAAACCTCATGTCTTCACATTTTAATGAATTTATATCTTGCATTGTTTTAAGTTCCTGTCACCCGATGAAGTCTATATCAAGTCGTAATGCTTTGTGGAAGTTGAAGTTTGCCCTATGTTGGGATATATATACATAAGACAGGAAGACAAGACGTACCAGTGTCAATTGTAATCATAAACGATTTTTAACTGCCTGTAAATTATATTTTCTCCTTTTCCATGACATTAAAGCACAAGATCGAAGGTTTCTGTCACTGATTTTTATGGAATTTTATGTTTTTAAACCAAGTGAACTAAAGTCAAACAGTGTAAGAAGTGATCATTGTGAATCAACATGAACTATTCAAGCAAAATACATTTTTTTATTATGATTTTGAAATTTTAAATTATAATCGAACGGTTATGATCAAGGCCCTATATGCTCGAACTCTCTAAAGTCCCTTGAAGCAGTCACGCTAAGCACGCAATGTTTTGATACAATTTGTGCTATTTAAAAAAATGGGAAACAAAAGTTTACCTCGCAAAATTATTCTATTGATCATACATTTTTGATTTTGCATCTTGATAGCACTCTAGTGGATCTAACTGTTGTTGAAAGCTATATGATGTATCGAAATGCAATGTTTAAGTTGTTGAACAACTTGGAATGTCGAATTTATAAGAAGTAAGAATACATTTTATAGCAGACACTTAATGACACCAAAATACAAAATTAAGGTTAAATTGATCAATTAATCATTTGACTAATCAGTCAATAAATGAATTAAGAAAAAAAAAATGTTTAGTTATAGAATGAATTAAATTCTCAAAAAAGGCTCAGACAATAACATTTTTATTTTTCGGTAATTCTTTCAATCGTTACAACACATTTAAAATTGCATTGATGTCGAGCAAATTTTATTTTTAATATTTCCTTAATAAAGTATTCGATGATTGCTAGAATTTCTATTTTAACCATCATATCAATATCACACATTGTTGAAATGGAAGGGTATTAATCATAGCTAAAATAACAGTTAGGTGTTGGGTAATATTTCTCCCCTTCGACGTTATGCTCCATTTTCGACGTACTGAAATTGAAATAATTCTTGTCTTCAAATTACTGCTCCTAGATCAACTTAGAAACGATGACAGACAGTTAAATTCGAATGCATTCTGGATTGTTTCCATAGGATTTGTCTGAGTAAATCTCGGTAACTACTTCCTGGAGATATATTCGGTGTAGCGACTGATTTACCACATCGATGATTGAAGACATAACAAACATTTGAATGGGATGAAAGAATACAAATATAATTATCCAATTTCACTAATTAAGGACCCTTCACTTAGTGATGCTCTATGGTATCTTTTAACAAATAAGGACTTTTAAAATATTTTGCCTTTCGGGTAATCTTTTATGTGACTTTAACGTGGTTTTACAGTCATGAAGAAAAAAATCGAATATCTATTTTGGCCGCCAGAGCACCATGACAACAATGCAGATTTCATGCCAACAGCTCGGATAAGGCAGCTTTATGGAAACAATATAATAAGCCATATATTACTCCGGTTAAATCACGAGGCATTCCTTCACTACTCAACCAATTTGATGGTCAATGCATTGCAGACAACCAAGTTAAGGCCGAAATCCTTAATGATTTCTTTGTCCTTCAGACCTACGTCGACGATTCAACTCAAGTATGACCTGAACTTGATTTAACTAATACTGATGACAAACTTGATTCGATTGTTACCGTACCTTCCGAAATCAAAGATGCTATAAGTAGTCTCTCGGTTGGTAAAGCATCTAGGCCTGATGGCATTGATAATCGTAATTTATTTGAAGCTTCTTCAGAACTTCGCCAACCCTTGTGTGATTTTTTCAATGCTTCGTTAACGTTTTTGTTGTTCTGTCTAACAGGAAATATTCAAATTATCGCTAAATCTCACCTTTGAATACTATGGAGAAGGTCTTTGAAAGAATTATATTTAATCAAGTATTCAACTTTCTTCGCGATACAAGTTTTTTTTTACCCGATCCCAATCCGGCTTTCTGCCAGGTGATTCCACTGTCAACCATCTTACCTACCTCTATAATAGTTTCTGTCAATCTCTCGACAATGGTTTTGAAATAAGAGTTGTCTTTTTGATATAAGTAAAGCATTTGACAAAAATTGGCATCGTGGTCTAATTCATAAACTCGAAAACGCAGGCATTTGTGGTCACTTACTGTCAAGTTATTAAGTTCAAACCAAACAAATCTGAATCAATGGTCATATTTTGGAGACGAAACAATCCTATTTATCCGCCTGGTTACATGTTTGACACTGATATCCTGTTTGTTGAATCTCACAAACACCTGGGTATTTTTCTTTCTAATGAAGGCAATTGGCATACTCACATTAACTATATTAAAGAAAAAGCTTGGTCTAGAGTTAACATCGTGATACTTTAACGCTATCAACTCGATAGAAGGTCTCTGGAGGTTATGTATCTTTCTTTTATTAGGCCAATCTTGAGTATACAGCTGTCATCTGGAATAATTGTACACAGTATAAAAACAATGATCTTGACAAAATTCAAAACGAATGTGAACGAATTGTTACTGGTTGCACTCGCATTGTTTCTCTGCGACTGCTTCACATTGAATCTGGCTTTGAGAGCTTGGAAACAAGGCGTGAAAAACACTCTTAGAGCTTATACTCAATAACAAAATGAAAAATGGTCTCTCCCCTGATTATCTTTCAAGTTTGGTTCCTAAGACAGTCGGTCAAGCATTAACAAGATTACTTCGAAACATATCCTATAGCTCTAGCTTTCGTACACAAACGTCACTTTATATGAATTCATTCTTTCCTTCATCAATCTCAGCATGAACTAGTCTTCCAGCTGAAGCACAAAACATTGAAACAGTTTCTGGTTTTAAAGCGTACCTTAAGTCGAATAATTCAAAACCAAATACTCTGTTCTATTATGGAAAAAGTTGATTGCAGGTCATTCACACTCGCTTACGGAACGAGTGCAGTTCATTGAACCATCACGTTTTTGTTAAAAATAGTGTTCCCTAATCCCTCTGTTCGTGTGGAGTTCAGAAAACAACGCATCATTGTCTTCTTATCTGTCCTCCTTATACTGACCTTTCTGTAACATGTGATATTCAACACTACCAATCAGGGCTCAGTGAAGAATAGTCACTGGAAGTAATTCATTTAAACCAACCACCCTTCCCTCTTTTTTCTCTCTTATCCTCTTTAATTTTATATTCTGTTCAGAATTAACGACTTTTGTATTCAATAAGTGAAAATAAACTAAGCTTATTATAGCATATGTCAACCTTTAGCTACTATCTTGTAAGTGTACGTCGTCTGTAAAACAAATCTTAAAATATTTAATTATGTTAAATAAAACCAAACTACGTTAAATACTACCACTTGGTTCAATTCAACAATATCAGTATTATTGTGTCATCTACTATTTAAGCTGTACACATGTCCGTCATTAAATATGTAATTTTGCTAAGGTTTGGAGAAGAACTTTTTAAGATATTTATCTTTCGTTCTTATTCTTTTCTAGACTGTACATGACTGTGTTTTCTGTTTGTTTTAATGTTAAGTGTGTACACGCTTATGAATATAATATGTTTAAACTAATAATATTTGTTAAACATGCGTTGAAGGGGAGACTTTATCGGGTATATAATGAACATTTTTCTTAAGAATGTAGAAACGTATGATTTCATCTGTGAGTATTTTTTAACATATCAACATTCTTAAATAAAAAAAGAGTAATCGTTTGAAAGAAGGATAAGTGTACAATTGAGAACACGTGTGATATTTATTATCAACATACGTCGTATAACATGCACTTATTGGCGTTGAAGGGGAGACATCACGTATTCTACAATGCAACGTTTTGAAAGAATATAGAAACGTATGATTTGTTATGCTTGTATTTTAAACAAACTTAAGAAAGATTATGATAGTTTGAATCATACGTCGTTTAACTTTAACTGACCCATTACGTTACAGACAATAGCATCAATCCACCTTTGACGTATGCATATGTGGAGAAGATAAACCAGACTTTTTTCATCAGATTTGCTCAAGAAGGTGACTTGAGAAAAAGTTTATGCGCAGGAGGTAAATATCAATTAAGCATAAACCGGTTTAAATTCCAAGTTAGTTCTTACTGGGCTTTCACTGACACTGCCAAGTCGTTTACCGCCATCATTTACCAATGATGTTTGTTATCTTTTAGCTTTGTGTCTCTTATCTTGTGTCCGTTCGGCCTTTATCATTGTGCTCTGAAACAGAATCATAGATACTGTTTTTTGCTAATGTTCGTAAGGGAGAGTTACTTTCCAACGATAAAAATTTTCTATCTAATTTCGAACGAATATTGAACCAAGGTTCTTATTTTGTTATTATTGTTAAATGCTTGGACAAATGTGAGGTTATGGCCATATAACTAGATAAGGCCCCTAGAAGACTTACGTGCCAGGCAATTCGAGTTCCGCTTACCCTTTAAAGCTGGTAATCTCATCATTTTTAGACTGTCGGCTGCAAGCCGACAGTCTTTAGAGAGCGGTATTTCAGAAACGCGACTAGTCGTCTGACACGACATATTGAACATGCATATATTAATACGCACCACCTTCGTAGCAACAGAACTACTTATGTGAATGTGGGGCGTCAAGTACTTGCTTATGTGTATTTAACGCATTGTTGCATTGTTTTGACAAAACATTGCGTGTTACTCTTAGTATAGCTTTACTTAAAATTTGATCAGTTTTATTAAAAAAAATAATGAAAATATAGCATGTACATACATATACATTTTACCCTACAACCAATAGTAAGCTACGCCACATGTTTGCACCCCGTGTGACGTCACACATATCCCGGCATTCAAGATTATCCGGCAAAGAACACATTCATTTTTTTCAATAGCAATCGAACTATTGTATTTGTTTGAGTTAATTATTCGGATTATAACTACCACAGTGTGTCAACGATATGCCTATTGTTATTCTGTACTATAGGGTGTAGTTTTTAAAGTCATTCAATATGGCGGCGATTATACGGAAATGAATTTGAATGTTACTTCGAACACGTTCCTCTACAAAATTACCGACCAGTATTTAGTGTTATTGCTTCAACATCAGTCGAAGCAAAAATAGCATCAGTGTATGCGTCTAAAGATGTTAAATTTCGATGGAGACAAACCAGAAATGAGCTGCCAGGAAGTGATCGATTTCGGACATGAAGGTACATCCAACTGATCTACATTTCCTAGTCCAAATATTTGTACGTTGACGGATTTTTTTAACGATTTTTGATATGGCAAATCCTTCACTACAACATCCCCATGTTACTTTCAAGTGAGAGTTGATTATTAGCCCAAATAATTGTACGTAGACGAATTTTTTTAACGATTATTAATATGGCAAATCCTTCACATACAAATTGTTTTGTACCAAAAGTGGGTAGTTGTTCCGATCGGGATTCCAGGTTAAAGCATATTGCATCCATAAAATATCATAAAAACAAGAAATATTACTAGATAATGTTATTTTATATTAGTTCCGTACACAAAAAAAATAGTGTATTCAAATGCGTTTTTGTACTTAAAGTACCAAACTCTGAATAACGAACATAATTCTGCGAAAAATATCTCTATTTCAAGGTGTCTTATTTGTCTATTTATTAATGAAATATATACACTCCATTGGTCTAAACCAAACGTTTGCGTTAAATGCATTGTCTATGCTGGCGGTAAAGGGTGCCTAACATTTTTCGAAAAAATATGCCTTTATGTGTTCTACATAGAAAGTTCGCAGACATGCATCGTCTTTTCAAGCGCATTTTTATACTTAAACTACTTTTAAAACGTACCAAACTCCAAATAAGGAACAGCATTCTTGAAAAAGTAAAAAACAAAAACAAATGACTTACCCGTCTTATCCCTTTTTGACAAAACAACTATGCAGAAGTGGTCTACATGAAAAAGTTTGCGGCATGCATTGTCTATTCAATTGGTGTTTATGGCTTAAAGTGCTTTAGGGTGTACACATATTTAAACGAATGCCTGGATAGTTACCATTTAAGCAGTTAACTTTAGTATTAAAATCGTTCACAAAGATTTTGCCTTACCAATAGAAATAAAGACATGTGTACAACAACAAAATTTTTAAATAATGCATCAAACCGAAAACAATGAGTTACATATTATATTGACTGTAAAGAATGTCTTTTACGATGAATGGTCCCATCAGTGATTAATCTTATTTTTATTGTTAGTATTGCTGTTTGTACATTGATTTAAACCTTAATAAAATTGGCATATGAATTATAAAGCTTTTGAAATAAACAATGTTGAAATGCTAGATTTGATATAGTAAAACACTACAATGCAAACATCAGGCACAAGCCACATCAAAACACTCGATTATTTGCATATTAATGTGAATGCAAAACTAAAATTTGACTTAAAATTCTGAGTTCACCAGATCGTAATAGCATTCAACCATTGTAGTTGGATGTATCCACCTTCGACAAACGTTCTCAAATTACTTGACAATTTGGTTAAAAACACAATGATCAAATGACAAAATATCTAATTATATAACCCTCAGTAGATAAAAAGGTTTGGTTCCAAAAGAAACACACCGATTGTTGTGTTTATATTTATGATCAAATTCAATGTTACATTAGCGTTCTGAAATTAATAGTGATATTTCATACTGATGCTGATTGTATGGGCTAATTGGTGAAAACATCAAATAGTCATTTTTCTTTGTCATTCGATGTAAATGATATAGTTGCAGCATGGTGTAAAATTGGCAATTACACTGTCGAGCAGCATATGAGGCCAATATGTTTCTCAAATGTGCTTACTTACAACACATAATATTCTTTTTATACCACATAAATCTTTCTATAAATAATGTTTTGTATTTATCGCATAATTATAGATACGTTGCCATCAACCGCTTATGGTAATACAACATACACAGATCAAACGCAAGCGCCAACATTGAGTACACCGCCAATATCGCTTCCGGTATCCGAAGAAACAACAGCATTTTTAGACAAGAACGAAGGGGGTATATCTAATGATAACTAGTTTATTCGCTTGGAAGACGAGTAGTTCTTCATAGTTTATGTTCTTAAACTTTAGCAGCTGTTGTGTCTAAATACAAGCTCTTTTTCATGTATATTTATGATATTAAACCTGAGGTCAAGCCAAAAAAGGTCACAAGGAATAAAACAGAAAGGCAAAAAGAAGAGCGTTTTGTAAAGTCAATCAAACAACACAGATTGAAGATCGTGAAAGGAATCTTAATATTGGTTATATATGATCAAATAATGTTCCAGAACAAGGAGCACAGATACTGAAGTAGCATAATTTCGCATAATAACAATGATGATTATGTGAAATACTTTCTTTGGCGACTTAGATTTAACATAGATTATTGTCATGTTTCGAGCAATATTTCATTCCCAATTTTGATTATAATTTAATCATTAAACCGTTCATGGTACAATGATTTTGGTAATTTCCAGTGTGTGTTGGTAAATCTTAGTCTGGGTCCAAACATCAGTTAAATTTGCAAATAAAATAACGGTAATATTATAGTTACAGGGTCATCCACTGAAATAGTGGTCGGTGTGGTTATTGCTGTAACATTAATTGTTGTTGGGGTACTTGCAGTTATAATTAAGAGAAGGTAAGTCATTTATAATAATTTCTCATTATGATGTCCGTTTTGCACTGCTCTTATTTATATTTGTTAATAATTATCGAGTAAACACTAATATATAACATTGGCCCCTAAAGGAACTTATCCTAATCAAAGGTATATCATATGTTGACGTTTATTCGAAACAAAATGATAAAATACACTTACATTCAATTGAATGGACATTTACTGAAACAATCAAATGTGTTCGGAATGCTGGAATAGGATTTTTTTGCAAGTTGAATATATAATGCTAAATGTAATAATTTTCATTTAAGTTCAGTGTATTTTGCATGCGTATATAACAGTATAATTATGATAATTTTCAGGGGCATGCTCAGGGCTTGCTTTAAAAACACCGCGACAGCAAAGTCTTCAGGACAACCAGACACAGGGGTGTCCACTTCTGTTGAAAATCAACAACGAGTTGAATATGTTAACACAGTAAACAATGAAATGGACAAAAACACTGGAAAGAGCATAAAAGGAAATGCTTACGAAAAGCTTAACATTACTACAGGTGTTGACAACTATCTCTCAATCGAAGAAATAAATACAGACGAGCATGAATATCAAAATACATGAATGCAAAGAGGAACGTAATAATGCAAAGAGAATATTCGTTTTGCAGCTGTTTTTTAATATAAAGTACATGTATTTATTAATTACATTCATAACATAACGATATACATGTATTTAGATAAAATGTCACAATATCGCCTTTTTTATGATTCAACATAATTATTCATATATTTATCAGGCATTCACAGAAAGCAACATGTTCACAATTAATTAAACGAAGACGGGATTTTCTGATATTACTAGTTAATATTTTCTTCATTTTTCCGATTCATATCAAAGAACTGAAATATTCAAAAAAGCAACTGAAAGCATTCTAGACGCAACCTTACTGAAAGTTTATTAAACACTGGCGTGTTAGACTTTCATACTGTATTCTACTCGGAACGTTTAGCTTTAAAATTATTATCGATCTTAGGTTTAGGCTGGATTGTTAGTTCGCTAGTTGCTCGCGGTCGAGCATGCGCCTGTAACCGAATTCGTGGCGGCGACTTAACTATTTCAAGATAATCAAACCACGTCTTTGTGCGGCTTATTAGGTCTAAAACTACCCAATATGGCCCACAAATTACACTTGGAATTACAAGCATCGCCACCCTTACAGACTTTGCAAGCAATGGAGTTTCAGCCGAGATAGTTAAAAAATTGGGCGCTGATTGACCGACTCTTCCAAGCTATATATAAGACAAGAACATAAACTTAATTTGAGACAAAAAAGCGCATGTAACATATTTGAAAAACTGTGGATTTTCACAATAAAACCTCATTACTTGTCATCATACAGACATATAGGTTATTGGTAATTCAATACCGCGACGGGCCGGCAAAAAGGCAGGTTCTTGGGAAATGTCAAACTTACGACTATCCTCACCAATTACTCGGTAGATGGTCAGTGGAATCACTTGGGCGAGACTGACAAATTCGGTAGAATCCCAGGTCCTGTAATGCTCTCCTCAAAAGATTATTGTCTACTCTTAGGCGGAAATGATTTCACGAGAGCCCTTTGGGAGGCGATAGCAAATGAAATCGCCAAATGGAAAACGCTACTGTAGAGCGGCTTTCTGAAATGCTGTCATAATATAGGTAACAATTCTAGATCGCATAAAGTGGCGGACTACACAATACCCCGAAGCGACATAAGCTCTATAAGAAAACGCCTAAGCAGAGATGGACGGTTCCGGGTAAGGGCCAACTAAAACAACGCTGTGCTTGACATCGATACAAACCCAAGTACTAACGGCTCTATGCGGCCAACGGAGTTTATCTCTACACTGTCGGGCTTGAATTTTATTTAGACTCACTCAGACATTTTGTTACACATTCATTGAAATAGTTCGTACTATAGTCAATGGCACATTGAATTGGATTTGGAGGATAAATTTATCCCTGTAAATTCATTGCGGCTAAAAATTAGGTCGGTTGATTGACTATTGGTATTGAATAGTAACGAGATTATTTAATTTTATACCAAAGGCATTATCGAACAAATAAATGTTCACTAGATGTGTTGCCTTTCCCAGCCTATCGCTGGCTTCGGCTTTATGTCCTATACATAGGGATATAGTTTGCAGTACATCATTTAATATTGTCAAAGTTATTTTGTAAACAGAAATATTAGGCAGGGGTCAGGTTTAAGGACAACTGCGGTCCTTTGAACAAGCGGTCGTTCGAGAACCGGCGGTCTCTCGAGGTCGGAGCTTGGTCCTGAACATTTTCCCTTCTATTTTCATATAAAATATACCTACGCTGCATCGAAACCTAAATATGTCGAAGAGTCGAGCAATATAGTCGGTCCCAAGTACACATATCATGCACAAAACCTTATGGCTCCCTCGAGGTCATAATTTCACACCTTTTCGTGTTCCAAAATAAACAAACATTTGCTAAGTGTTTAAATTTTCCTAAGTTGTAAAAATTGCAATGACAGTTGAAAGGCAATTTGATAAGTGTGAAAAAACGTTTATCACTGTTTACGCATGACCGCTAGTAGTTGATAAGGGCATTTGAGAAGATAATTATGAGAAGTTAATGACAAGAAGTTAATTTTGAGAAATGTAAATGAGTAATAAAAATATGAATATACACAACCATATCGACCCAACATCGGAATCTCTGAATAGAATTCCTTCTTGTCACTTTGCTTTGCAATATGGCAATTTTGTAAAAATATACATTTCTATTTATTAATTTATTGATATTTCTTTTACATGTAACATTTAGTATACATATAGTATACGACAGCCTTTAAACATATGAGCGATTTCCACAACGCAACACATAATCGGTGTCTTAGTAAACAGTCGGTTTGACGACTTAAAATACACTTAAAGATATTTCATAACAGACTTGAAAATTGAAATTCGGGTCGTTCGAAACATCGGTTCCCTCGAGGTCTTGGCTCGGTCCCCGGCATCCTCGAGCGATTGCAGTTTTACTGTATTTCATTTTAGCCTTGCATAACCGTCAGGGAGTTTTTTCCTGACATTTTACCATTTTATGTCAAGGTTGGGGTAGTACTGGTCGTGAAAGATAACCATCAAGTGTCTTGGTTAACGTTGGAGCTTACATTTTGCCTATATTTGGGACTAGCAATGCTAGCTCTGGAATATCAGTATATAGGGCCCTCTGTAAATATGCCAGACACATTACGAGTTTTATTAACAATAATCTAGCCAACTAGTTGACTACCGACTTCAGTTTACGTCACTTAGCGGCCTTACAAGCCACAACTCACATGTTCTAGATAAGTATAACAGCAAAAAACGTTATGGCTTTTGTTGTTTTATTCCGCATGATAAAAATTAAAACAATGTTCGTCTCAAAAGATTCACTTTCCTTTCCAGTTCCAATGCATATCTTTGCAGATGTTTTCAATGAGACCATCGTCATGGTGTTAGGTGAAAAGAGATACACACAGTGCATCTTCCGTATTCTGAGAAATTAAACATATGCTATCATACACTGAAGAAATCAAGACAAAATTCCTTGCCGAATTTGTTATGATATAGGATTTGTCTTACTTTTCATTTTAATATACCTTAAACTAAGCTGTCAGGGGCCGTATTCGATATCGTTCTAATACGCTTCAGTGATTCCATTTAGTCCATTGGCCAGTCATTTTTACAGTCAAGTCAGAACACTTGGATTTTAATCTTATAATAAAGTGAAATCAAAGTCAGTTACGGAAAACAGCCCCAGCGTTAAACAATTGATACGAAAAGTAAGCTTCCAATTTCAATTTCTTAAAGACTGGAAAATTTAACTTGCTTTAGCTCTGGACATTGGGAACTCTGACAAATAGAGATTATCTCATATAATGGGTCTGAGCAGATTTAGTGTTTAAGCTCTCAAACAAAATGACGCGAAGACTGCCGGTTTGAATACGAGAGGTTCGTTCAATCGATTACACAAATTGTCATCGTTTGATGTTTGTTCAGGCGCTCAAACATTTATACATTCAAGAATAAGCTTCCTGGTTCATATTTTAATTGGGAAATTTCGGATATAAGCCTTACTAGTAATTACGTAAAAAATACTATATTAGCGAGTGACGAGTATATATTTTAATGAATTGCGTCTCTGATCTGTGCATATGTAAAACTTTTATTTGACAATTTGACATTAAATTATAATATGTTTTCGCTCAATAATAATGAGAAACGATTAAGATGCATAACGTTTTCTATTGTAATTGCATTATAATAAAATTAAACTAGAATAATAGTTCAACATTAAGCCTACTGACATTATGTGATATACTTGCATGTCTATTTTCTTTCTTTTTTTTCTTTTGTTTGAAATCATAGATATTTGGTTCAGTGTTTAAAATGTTACTTTGCACGTTTTGTATATGTTTTTGTACTTACTGTACTAGAATAAACTAAAGAGTCCATGACAAAAACAAAGAGAGAAAAAAGTGACACTAATAATTTCCTCACGCTTTTCTCCTTAACTTCATTTTATGAACTAATTTACTTCCTGTACTTTTTATAGGATTTGAAATTGAAACGAACTTACTTTTAAGCTGAAAAAGATTATTTGTTCCCTTTTTAAGAGAAATTTCATTATTTTCTATGACAGGTTGAAGAGGACGACATGAGTATACTATACTTTACGTTGATCGTTTTCGGACTTCCTACGTTTATTCATGGTAAATACAATTTCATTTCAATATTCTAAACCTCAATTGATGTAACAGTATATATGTTTTGTGCTTTATCAACATGCAATGACATGAATCGACACCATGTATGTCAAACGGACAGCACAGGCAATCGCGGTTAGAGTGATAGCTTTTATAACCTTAGCCGATATTTATTTTCATGAATTGGATAGAATGTTAAGATCTCATTAAATTTATATTTTAAAAATTATTAACAAATACAGCATTAGAAGTGAAAATGACATGTATTTTAACTAAATTAAGCCTACATACACTTATATAGGTTAACTTTATGTTGGCGAAATAACAAACGCCTCATTTCACGCTGACTCTGCATTACATTTAACAAATAATTAGTCATTCTCTGTGCACTGCATCATTTTTAAACTTCTAAAGTCTCATATTTTATGAACCCTGCAAACAAAATAGTTAAATGATCCGTCTGTTGTTTTGTATTTGTGGAAGTGGTGTATATATGGATTGTGTCTGTTGACTCGTTTATTACCTTTGACCCCTTGCCGTGTGCCTCTAAACAGGATTTATTTTTGAATTTTCGCCTACTGGATTTGTCTTTGCTAGCTTACATTGTATCACTGTAAAAAAACGAAAAGAAGGTACTTTGATTAGGGGGTTGATATGCCTGGTAAGGCATCGAGTTTATGTTAAGAAACTAGTTAAGAATTATCACTTTGCTTATATAACATTCCATTTACATGTTAAACACAGCTGCAGCAAACAGTATGAAGTTCCATTTATTCTTGTTATTATACCCAGTTTAATATTGTCCAATTCAAGGCAACCAAATCAATACTCTTTTTTTTCGGATGTCATACACACAAGATGCATGTAGTATGTGTGTACAAAGGCAAAACCACTCAATTTCGGAGTTCGAATATATTTATTTACGTTGTCGAATGAAACTTAAACATATAATAAAACATATAAAAGTATATGCTAATCATATTCATATTATTAATAACACAAAATACAAAGACAATGGACAGTGATCGGTAAATATATCAAGGGAGACTTCGCGGTTAAATACATAAAACATTCTAAGAACTATGAGTAATAAACTTACCAGGCACGTCTAAATAATAATTCATATGAAAGAATATTTCAGCTAAAAGATAAGAGCGAATATTAAATAAGTTAAATATTTCAGCTCAAAGATTAGAGCAAATATACTGGTAGTAACAACTGTTACAATTGCAATCTTGACTTGCGTCGATGATGATTCAGAACGGAATGATATATGTGTATATATAAATAAGGGCGTGTGCAATGAAGCGGGAAAAAAGGGAAAAGGCATTATGAACCAATCAATAACTCTTATAAATATAGACAAACTCGCATAACCAGTATTCACGCTCTGACGCACTCGGACATAGACGGACATTGACGGACAGTAACGCAAAGAGGACAATAACCACGTAGCACAACACTAAACACGACGATACACAAACAATACAAGACAATATACGATATAGAACCATACCAAACACACAAACTGATAAAATACTGAAATATGCACCTTGCTACATACAGATAAATTTTAGATATCAATAACTTTTCACCAGCCAATTATTTTTCTTTGATTCAATCGTGTATTTCAAGAGTTACAACAAAAATGTTACGACACCTATTCGATGTCATATCAAGCATGCTCATTAACCAGGAACTGCTGAACAAGACCTCAAGAAACTCGAAGAGGATTTCTGGTCATGGCGCATGCGCAACAACCCTTCAACGTCTACGTTCCAGGGACTTAGCAAATACGATGATCTTATGGAATCCTACAATATAACAACGTTCGAAACAAGACGAGTACGTTCATATTTCAGTCAGGTTTTGGTATAACTTATCTGAAGCCAATTGTTTGACACCTTGATAAGTTATCCACTGGTTATGTTTTGGTTAGTTTGCAGATTTAAGTGATTCGATTGGTTGATAGTAATAATTGGATTATTTCGACCAATCAATAGACATTTTGGTAACCTTTTACCCAGCCAAAGAATAAACCAGTGTTATAAAATCGGCTGCTGATGTTCTTGTTCAAGACTCAATGTAGTACGACACGTACATGGCTACATGAATGTAACATTTACACTTCTGGAGAGCTTCCTTTGTTTAAAAAATATATTTTTAATTGCATTCATATTCCGATTGACATAATAATATGTGCAAAAAGACCTATGATAGTACAAAACGACTTGTGCTTCGTAAATGACGTATTATCTCAGGAGAATGTATATGGCGTCGTTTAACAAGTGACGTCATCGGCACCGCTGCTGTTCAAACAAGCGAATTTATACTACGTAAGATTGACTTTAAAACGTTATTGTCAGCGTTAGAGTGGTGTTATCCTAGAGAAAATTCACTTTAATTGATTGTTCATCTGTGTATTAAAACATTTGGCTTGTGCTTAAAAAATTACGAAGTATTTCTCTGAGGGTAAAATGTTTTACCGATTAACCACTATTGTAATATTGATTGAATCCTTAAATAAAACGGTGTGTAATTTGCATATTCAACCATGCTTGAATTATCAATTGATCGCTCAATCTTACACATCAAAGCAACTTAAACAAAATGCCTTGCACTCTTTCCTATACTCAATTACTACCATCCATATATTCGAATATTACATTTAGGTAGTGAACGTATCTGCATCATATTCAATAAACAATAGTAAGGGATAATTTATATTGATATAAACAAATAGTTACTATTTAGGAGATAAGACGGTAATTAACTGAACATGAATTTGAATAAAGAACATATCAGAATTTAAGATTCCTTTTCAGATTGATACCGAAGCTTTTCGAAACCGACTTTTCCTTGTCTCACGAATCGATCTTGACCAAAGCGGCAAGGTCAACTATGACATCTTAAATGACACCCTTGAAACGTTTCTGGAGGGAAACAAGTGGGCAGAGTGAGTTATGATCCATTGTAAACCTTACTTTATCTATTCAGTTTTGAACACATTGACATACTTCTCTTGTTTAATATTGCAATAAATATGTGTTGGTACATGGTTAGAGTTGCTCGGGTAGATACACCGTTCTCCTGATGATTTATCATGTACTTAGATATATTTGAATTGGTGTAAGAATAAACATTGTATATTTATGTAAAAAAAGCTCTTGTAACACAAAAGTATAATAACAATAAGAATGTAAACTATTTACGATTATATATACATGTATATATTTACTGTGCTATGCCACCAACCAAGGCGCATCTGACGCAGGAGTTGTGGACTCGAGTCCCGGCTGGGGCATTTCTTAATTTATTAAAAAAATATTCCTCTGTTCAGTAAAGACGCTTATGCACCGAAAGTTTATACATTGTGCGTAATGCATGGAAATGCGTAGTACAGCATATTAACTATGTTATATGTTTCAAATGTGTTCATATTTAAATTTGGTTGTATATATAGATTACATGTCAAACAGCAACTGTGGAACATTTTTCTATAAATCAAAGCTGATAACCGATCGAACTTTCATGCTTTTCTTACGCATTTCGATTTTTTTTTAAAATATTAAATTAAAACGGATTGAGTAGTAAAACTTCAGGTGATGATTTTCTATTGTTTGAAGTGATTCCTTCACATTCAATATTACAAACAAACTTCGGTGTATCATCCTGTGTAACTGCAAATTAATAGACTACGTCATATCAAATCATCAATTATGTTAATTTACACATCTGTATACAATGACTTTTTTTAAAAATATTCAATTACCTTCAGTATCATTTTTGTACTGTTTCCCAAAATGAATAAGATTAACCAAGTGTATAATATCAATATCACAGGTATGGAGCATTAAGCCCAATCAGTTTTCTTGGTGGAATTCAACTTTACTATGGACCATATTTCTCCTATGGGAGCTCCCGTGGTGATTTTGAGAATTACATTGCCAGATTGCGCGCCGTACAAACACAGGTGACATTTTTGTTCTATGTTTGTGAATTATAGGGTTCCACTCAAGCAACATTTTGAATGTTTGCTTCATTTCTAAATTTGACTTCACAGATGCAGGTCTAACCAGATTGTTAAAACTCCAACAATACGGGTTTAAAACTATTTACTGACGATGATTCAATCGCAGTCTTGAGTAAAATGTTTAGTCGGTGTTTTCCTTTTCAAAAGTAAATGAAATCAAGGAACTCGGGCGAAGAGCTATTGCGTTGAACAGGACGTTGCATAATGTTTCAATAGTAAGTTTAGTTTGTGCCTTTTGAACTACGGAACTGGTAGTACCTAGTATTATATTGAAAACAGTCCAGGTGGTGTTTATGTTGTTTATAATCGACTTTAAAGGGACTAAACACCAGAAGATACAATTGCAAGAAAAGAAGAAAATTGTCAAAAACAAACATAAAATTGATATCGTTGTGTGCGTTGAATCTTTATTACCGTTGTATAACATAACTAACGACATATGTATCTTTGGAAGCTTTTGCGTATTTTTCAAATTCGAAAATTTAATGCGTCTGTCTACCATGTAAATCATATTTTCTTAACTTTACATAAAAATAGCGTCGGTATATGCACCTGTACTAATCACATGACTCTCATATGCTAAATATACTCACTTTAAACTGGGAAACCATTATGCGCTGTTTTTAAAAGGGCCACTCAGCTGAGAAAGCGTCAAACTATTATTTTAATTATGAAAAGATATATGCATTCTAGCTCGTATTGACAATTCTATGCTTGATTTGAGGAAATTCGTATTTGCCGATTTTGGAACCATCTGGTGTCTACTCCCTTTAAATACACTTTAATCTAGATATTACATGCATATCTGACTTAGAGAAAAGCCTTACCTGAACAAAATACCTTTTTAAACTATCATAAAGACAATCTTATCATGTATTTCGTAAACCACTGCTATCAGCATTATTTATATTCATACATCATGTATTAGCCATGATTTAATCAAATTGGAACGTTTCTTACCTTTGTAGGCAAAGGTCCCAGGCCAAATTGATCGACCTATATTTGATCATCCAGAAAATTCCTCATATTTCCTGATTTTTGGCGACGAATTGTATAACAACTCGAATATTCAAAATCAAACTGAAAAGTAAGTAAATATTAATTCTTCTACATATATCCTGTATTTGGAATAAAGATATTGAAAAAACTGCTCCTTTGTTGATAGGCGTGTAGACATATTGGCTTTAGCAATACATGTCTCCAAAATACAAAACACCATAACAAAAATATATTTTTATTAACTCACTTGTAGGAACAAATCTTTTCAATATCAAATATAACTGGTTTTATCGAAAGCAAAATTATTATCTAAAATCACTTTAATGTATGTTTACGGAAAGCATAAAGGTAACGGCATGTATCAATAAGGGCTTGTTTGTTAACGCATATATAACTAAAGGCATGTATGTCAACGCAAAATTCACTTAAGGCATTTTTGGCAACGCATATATCACTAAAGGCATGTTTGTCAAGGCAAAATTCATTTAAGGCATATTTGTAAAGGCAAAATTCACTAAAGGCATGTGTGTCAAGGCATATATCACTAAAGGCATGTTTGTCAACACATATATCACTAAAAGCATACTTGTCAAGGCAAGTTTCCCTAAAGGCATGCATGGAAAGGGATGCATCACTTAAGGCATGTTTTGCAAGCCATGCATCACAAAATACATGTTTTGCAAGGCATTGACAACGATGCCTTTGCTGATACACGCATTGATATAACAGCACTTAGTGATACGTTCATGCATTATAATTACAACGGATACTACAGAGAAAAGCCTAGCAGTTAAGTACTCAATTAATACCCTGCTTAGAGCACAAAGCTTAGACCAATAAGACGCTAAATGAGAAAAAATACAACGTACAAAACGACACAGTCAGACAACACATTAATAATAGATATATATATGAATTAGGGCTGACCACCCTGGAATGGCCAGCAAAACAGCATTTCATGGAGTTTTAACAAGTGAACCTGCCTTTGGTGAACTATGCATTGACAAGCATGTCTTTTGTGATACATGTATGCACAAACATGTTTTGATGATGCCTACAATGATGAGCATATCCAAGGCTTTGCTATTGCATACATGCAAATTACTGATAGACAAGCCTGTCTTTGTTGACACATGTATTTAGATAACATTATATGAATTCCTTGTTTAATTTCAAAATTGTCTTAACTTCAATTTACCAAATCACTCCAAAAATTATGTTTAAAACGCATCAGAATAAGAATATGATCTATATTACACGAAAAGTGTTTATTTTGCAGAGATGAAATAAGAAGTCGAGAAAGTAAAGCAGTGGTAGCTTACATGGATGCAATGAGGGACCTGAAAACCTTCATATCAAATGTAATACAGTTTTACATCTAAATATTTAATAAGTATAATAACACAACTGAATGTACTTCTGTGCATTGTCAAAAGGCCAATTCCACCAATGCAATATAACACATTCGGTATTTTTCGGATAATATGTAATGCTTTTCTACATAACGGATTGCTAAGTACTACATTTGTTTAAATTCGCAGTTCAAAACTAAAACAAAAATAATTGTTTATTTATATTTCGCCAATTATCGCACTATGTCTAACGCGTTGCCTTTACGAATAGGAGTATATGCCTGCCGCTCGCTCGCAATGGGGAGTGTATGCCTGGGACTCCAGTAATGACTACTACAGGGCATGTCAAATGGCATCTCTCGATTGAGATGTCCCCCGAAGAAGTTTATAACCTTGGCATTAAGGAACTCGACAAAATTATGTCGGCTATGCATAAGGTAAGAAATAGTTTATTTAGTACATTTCCGAAACTCTGTAGAAGCCTTTACCTTACGTTTGTGGTGCTATAGCAGTCTCGTCGTCCAAGGTGTAGTTGGTTCTTCTTGAGAAGTCAGATCATTGGATACAAATTGATGCTTCTTGAAAATAGAACATTGCTTATGGTATTGCTTGGGGCAATGTTGTCATTAAAATAATGTCGAAGGAACTAAAACTAATTAAATGATGCGAATGTCATTGCTGAGACAAGCCAATGTGAGACTTTTTAACCGCATAATTATCAATTATTTAGTCGAAAAACAAGCGTATTATGTATAAAAACAAAACAATACTTGCACAAATCGAGGCGTGCTTGCTAGATTGTAATAACTACCTAAGGCGGATCAATGATTTCGAATTAGAGGGTGTGGAATAGGGAAAACGCGCTCCAGGAGCAAACCCCTTCTTCGCTAAACAATACCCTGTAATAATAAAGGAAATCAGCTAGTAAAAACCTATTTTACAGACTTGAACATAACCCAAGAGGTTAATCAATTGGGTATGGGCTATCGCAATGGAGCAGTGACAGTGTTAGCACTATGTTAAAAATCCGTTACCTAGCGCTAAAATAAACCTGTCACACCATTTAATACAAAACACATAAAGGATCACCGGTAACGAAATATGATTGTTGTCCCGACTCCATAAATCTTTTCCTAATATGATGTATATACTGCATTTGAAAATATAACTCTTTTTCGTTTTTCTCTTAGATCTTAGACAAGCAAGACTTTAAAGGGTCAGTTTCTGAGTTTTTCAAGAGTCTGGAAAACGACACAAGAGCTTTTTCAGACAACCAGGTATGAAAACACATAACTATACCCGTAACTATACGCCCATTGGCGAAATTAAATTATAAGCCAAATCAATATTAACGAAAAGAAGCAATAAAGATAAATATCATAAAACTTGTTTGTATTTCATAAAAAATCGTCCTGCACTAGTTGATTATCAATGATTTTTTATTGCCATAACTTATAGTGATTTAGACTTATCCACCTGTAGTGAAACATGTAACTAGCACTAAATGTTTCTTTTGCAGACGTACATTTTGCAGTTTCACAATGACACAGTCTTCAAGAGGATAAACCCTAAACTTAGCAAACTGTTTAAAGACATCCTAGATGTTCCTCTCGAGTAAGGCAATTTGGTCTTAAATAACTGATATAATGTTTAAAATTGAACTCATTCACCAATTTTATGCCATCAGTGATTGTATTTGTTTGCACTTTTTGATTTGTGTTCTATGTCTTTGGCGTTTGGCCAGTGCCACTAAACCGGGTTTATGTTTAAACGTTTTGCTACTGAGCTTGTTTCTGTAGCTTTTTGCATAAATATTCTTAACAGAATAGAAGCCTCTTCCTCTGACGGACTTGGTGGTGGCTACTCATCGGCGTCCAAAACCACTCCTGGCAGATTCACCATTAATCTCTTCAGGCCAAGGGAAGTGTGAGTAGCAAGCGTATTGATTTTCATTTATTCCTTATTTATTCATTGTATTCCTTAGAATTAATATCTTTCTTTTTTTAAAAAGTGTTGTTATTTTATAAAAAAAATGGTGTCAGGTGAGTAAATATCACAAACCTTTTATGAAATATCTCAAAACATAAAGTATAAAATGGTTACATTTGCCTCTATTAAATTATTAGAAGCATTAATAATATATGCCAAAAAATCATAATAACTTATGTCTGGTCATGTTTTGCAATCAAGGATTATGTCTGCCCATAAAATGTCTAAGCAGAAATAATATATGTATTTGCAAAAAATTCTCAAAACTACAAAATGTCTACTCATAAACATAAACTAATATTTACATGTGTATTGTATGCTCATATTTGATTTTAAATTTTCGAGAAATCATTTTCTCATGAATTATCATCTCCTTAATTATTCTCTTCACATTACCAGACCTTTGTTTGAGGCTATGGCATTTTCCCTACACGAGGCCAACCCGGGGCACCACATGCAAGTAAGATTTTTATTGCAATTTATCATTGTATTTAAATTATCTCGTTATTAATACGCGAAAAAACGGGGGCAATTCAAGGAGTAAAATAATAACGGAATACCCTGTTTCTCTTACAAAACTGATTTGTTGGTTGTTCGTCTACCGTAGTGGTTAAAGCACTCGCTTCTCAGCAATGCGTCTGGGTGAGTTTGTGAGGTTGATTGGTGGTCACCAAGCTAGACAAGTAGGTTTACTCCGGGTTCTCCGGATCCCACCACAGCACACGATCACCCTCTCTAAATCGTGCCAACTTTTGATTAATATAAGTTGCAATAACTTGATTCACAATCCTTGTAAAAATAAATAATGTCTTAACTAAAGCCGTTTCATAATCAATCAATACAACTGATGCTAGTACGAGTAAGACACAACAATAGTTATAATATGTATATGCAAACATTTATAGAAGAATGATTAAATTATGCATGTGATGCGTTGTGATCCTGAACGTTTACATTAACAAATAATCATATGTGTTTTTCACTACAGCATAGTTATTCAATGAAAGCAGGTTTACCTGACTTTCGACGAGACCCGATGTATTATTTCGCATATCAAGAGGTAATTTAGTTTCTTTCGTGATAACAATACATGCTATCTGTTAAATTCTATATATAATTATGCTGTCGCAAGCGTCTTTCGAATAGACATAATAAATAAAATAACTATTCCGTCAAAATAACCATACCTGTTTGTTTCTGAAAAATGTATGCGTAAATGCAACATTTGTTAAGGTGGTAATGTAGGCAAAAAGGTATGTAGCTTGCCTGAGAACATTTTCTACAGAAGCCCTTAACCTAGATATCATTAAGACAAATATTCTACCATGTATTCCATGAAACTGTTGACTGACATATTTAGCTGATTATACTCTTGTTCTACCCTTTTTGACAGTATTTTGTAAACTATAATACTTTTGAACTACTTCCACAATATAATATTAATATACAAACCATATTATTTCTTATAACAAACCATATTTGATTAACGCCTGAATTCCATTTTGCCAAAGATTATCGGACATAAATTTATACGAACGCCTTTCATTTTCCGGGCGTCCTCAAATGTTTACGCCCCACAAATGTGTATTATTCCATGCATTCACAGTCCATTAACGTGTCTTTATTTGCATTTGTGTAAATACAAACATATGAAGTCACACTTTATCGATATCGATTCGTTGTAAACGACAACATTTCTGAACCACTCTTTTTACATAAACATAAAACCCTTGAATAACAAATGAAATTAGGCTTTCGTTATGAAACGCGGATGATTAAAACAGATGCAGGTATCTGATGCTTACGGCAGTTTGAAACATAATTCAATATTGTTCCTGGAACATGTTTTAAAACGAACTCAAGTTCGTCAATTTTGGGTAAATTAAACATGATACTTTTTAACGCAAGTTAAAGATTCCAGGTTTGCAATTGAGTAGAAGATTTTACCCACGTATTACTAGCTGACGTGCTTCTTCTTCAGGGCTGGGGTTTGTATTCGGAATATCTTGGAGAAGAAATGGGTCTGTATGAAGATAACTACGAGATGTAAGAGTAATCCCCTTAATTGTAATTAAAACTTGAAGAAAGAAAACAACAGAATATGAATAAAATGATAATGCCCGTTCATCAACAACAGTAGAACATTTCATCTGTGATAAACAATACAAACCCTTTTCGAAAAAAATATAACACACATATATAAACAAATATCTTTATGTTCATGTTCTCTCACCTTCTGCTTCCCCCACCAGGATTGGAAGATACAGTTAAGACATTTTGCGAGCATGTCGGCTTGTAGTGGACACTGGCCTTCATTACTACCGGTAAGCACTGAATTTATTTTTACTGAGTCATTCTTGTAATGCAAATGTTTCATGAAATATATACAAAATGAATAAAAATATACAAAAAATGTTTTGAAAAGTTAGTTGAAAGAATGGTTTATAGGTTTATACACCTACTAATTTTGCATAAGCTCAAAAAACATTGTTTATAACAATAATGGTCCTTTGTATCGAATATGAGAAGATTTAAAGCGAAGAAAAACGACAATACTAGTCAAGGCATTACGTATTTAGCCAGAAACGTTCATAATGAATCATTACATTATTAAGTATGTTTCATAATAATTTCAACAGTTGGTCACGTGCGAAAGCAATAGAATGCCTTCAAAACTATACTGCAATGGCATATGATAGGGCAGCCAATGAAATCGACCGTTACATCACGTGGCCAGGCCAGGCATGCGCTTACAAAGTTGGGGAAATAAAGATCCGAGAACTTCGGAAATATGCAGAGGATGAATTAGGTGAGCGTTTTCCATTATAAAATATGAGCATTACATAAAATTTGATTACGCGTGATGAGGTGTTTAAACTTAGAGTGTATTGGTACAATTGCTCAATTTCTGTAGTTAAAGCAATACTTTATATGCTGTATTTGATTTTAACTCTCAGGCTCAAGATTTAACATACAAGAGTTCCATCTACAAGTATTGGAAAACGGCGCCATGCCAATGAGTGTGTTGGAATCAAGTCAAGTCTGAAACAAGCGCAGGCTTAATAAATAACAGCAATCTGTTGACTTTGTCGGCATTTTATTTATCTTATATCGTTTTGCTTAATTAAGCATATCTGAATATGTTTAAAGAACTTTTATCCAAATGTATGACGACAGCTTTTAAGTGAAATCCTTCTATAGATAAAGTTCAAAATTACTGGGAAATTATTCGTATGCAAAAACATGCTGAATATTATGTTTTATGTTTATATGAGAACCTGCATTGATAGGATTTGAGTGTAAAAGAATGCAGTTAACATAATTCAGACCATCGGACATCAATTGTGTTTTGAAGGCGGATAACATAGATTAATACATAGAAAAAACGTTATAATTTTAATGCATGGGTTTTGATTGATAGCGACGTGGCCACAGAACAAGTCGGCTATCTCCGAAAAGTTTCGAGTAGGCTTCAATATATGTGATGAGACCGCCGGAGATTAACACAATTATCATAAAGCTAGACCTATTTGATAACGTGAACAAAGTACTGTAATGCCTGATTTTGATTCGTGTCTTAGTAACGCTTTGAAGGAACTTAAAACTTAACTTTCAGGACCGGTATAATGTCGCTAACACCTCCTCACTAAAACATAAAATATGTCCCTTGACGATTAAAACTTAAAACACATCCGTTTTCGATATTGGCGCCGCCATTATTGACTATTTTAAGACGCGTATCATTTCGATATCATTCCTGTTGGTTGAATGGCTGAGAATTGATTCCCCAGTTATAACAAACGACAAAAGATCGCCTTCTATGCTAGCAAAAATTCCAGCGTGTCACATGACTGTAAATTGCAACAAACTGGCTCCATGTTTCGAGGGTATTTTGGTGTTATTCTTAATTGGGGGATTTGTGACCACGTAGCTATTAATGGAAAACCCCATTTATAAAGGCAATTTTTCATCAGTACACAAATCATTTGTTTGCTGTTTTGTTTTGATAATTAACGTGAAATTAGTTAAAAATACTGATGCATTCAAATTTTAAATGGTATTTTTTTGCATCAATCAATGATATCTACCTATTGATAGAGTATTTACATTGTGATTATATTCCATACACATGATAAATACAAACACTGTCTTTATTCGAAGAAAATCAGAAATATTACCAAGAAATTCATACCACTTAATTTCAAACGAACAAACTTTCTACATCAATATAATTTACCGGATGTTGCATTTTTTTCGGCTGTTAATTTGGGCAAAATGCATTTTAAACATTCAACGGCCTTAAAAACAATCTGCCACACCCTCCCACCCATAGCAGTTTGGAATAGAGAAACCAGATTAAAACTTTGGTTGATGAACGTAAGTAAAAACACCTGATCTCAGTTGAACCTTCCCTCAATTCTTTAATGAATTGAAATTAAACTTCACATTAATCAAGGTAAGTTTAATTTATTTTCTTAATTTGCTATCGCATTATTGAGATACAATACAGAAATGCTTCATTTACATGGGGCATACATTGTGGGGTAACAACAAAGCGAGTTTGTGTGTCGTGGTTTGTATGATATTTACCACACAACATAACCGTTTGAATATCTTCGTAACTCTTGTAGTTGCTTTTTTATTTAATTTTAAATACGAACTGTAGACCTAAAACAAAAATATGCACATATATTTCATAACGCAATAATGTAAAAACATGCAGAATAAGTTATTTGATTGATTTTAACAATTGTTGCAATATGCTTATAAATCCAAGTTAGGTTACCTACTTTCCAGTGTGCGAGTTGTTATACAGAGGATAGCCAAACATCCGAAAATATAAGGAGTTTTCTGGTGGATCAAAAATAAATTTATCAATTTGCCTGAGACCTTTGCGTACAAAGTAAAAAGACAAAACATTTATCTAATGATTTGATAAATCATACACTACAATTGTAAACTACCTCCATCAAGAACATGTATTTACCGAATTCGTATAGTTTTTGAGTATTTATCTTGTTTATTTTCGGAAGGCAATGGTTATAGTTCTTGCAAGTGAAATATTGTCCAATGTCCTTTTCAACTCAATAGCTCTTCGTCCAAGTTCTTTGATTTCGTCCACCTTAAAATAATTGGCATTTATACTGTCAGGATGCACTTTATGGCTAATGTAATGGAGTCTATACTGTCAGGCTTTACTTTAAGGCTAACGTAGTGGAGTCTATACTGTCAGGCTATACCTTATCGCTTATGTAATGAAGTCTATAATATCAGCAGCGCGTTCAGTAAAGATGTTTGCGGCGAACGTTCGCTATTTGGTTTCCCGCTTAACGTGTATGCGCTGCGTTGCAACAGGGATACAAAACAAAACGTTTGCGAGCGTTTTGTAAACGCTCGCCTGACTGAACGCACTGCTGGCTTTACTTTATGGCTTATGAAATGGAGTCTATACTGTAAGACTATACTTTATGGCTAATGTAATAGCGTCTTTACTGACAGGCTATACTGTATGGCTAATGTAATGGAGTCTAAACTGTCAGGCTATGTTTTATGGCTAATGTAAGGGAGTCAATACTGTCAGGCTATACTTTATGTCTAATGTAATTGAGTACATAATGTCAGGCTATACTTTATGGTTAATGTACTGATAAAATTATCTGTGAATATTTAGGACTCGGCGAAGAACGCCAACATTTGTTGTTGTTGTTTTTTTCTTCAGAGGAAAAGGTTCATTACCCAACCATTTAAAAAGCCACATTATGACCCTTGGTCTACATTAAAGTATCGCCTCTTGAAACATGTGTGCCAAGTTCATATAGATGTATTGAACTTTTTTTGGTTATTGCCAAGGTTAATGTGTTTTTTACACTACGACGCCGACGACATTGAATCGGACGAAAAATAAAAGGATATACCAATGACTTTCGCGACAAAACTTTTTTTTGATTCGAAGACTTTTTAGTAAACTATTGGACAAAAGTTGGATTTCTCAAAACTGTGTCCGCGGAAGTGTATATATAAATTCTGTTTTATAATCTGAAAGGTTCAAGGCAATGGGTCTTGGCGCACTTCCTTATTATGTATATGACAACCTTATGTTTCATGGTCTTTGATATATACTACTATCTATGCGTCGTAATGAAACTTACTCAATCAAAGTCATAGTACAAAACATTCACCTGTGTTTGCGCAGCTTTCAATCTTGCAATGTAATTCGCGAAATCTCCTCGGGAATCTGCTTGTGAAAAGTTAGGTCCATTGAAAAGTTGAATCCCACCGATAAAGCTGATTGGGCTTAACGATTAGTATCTGTTAGGAATGAATACGATTTGAACTTTGCAAGGGGCATATAATTCATGCATCAATTTCATTAATTACAATTATGAAACAACCTTATTTTCTTATTCGAAGATAAAAAACAATGCAATTCACTCCGCCCACTTGTTGCTCTCAAGGAAAGTTTCAAGAGTGTCGTTTAAGATGTCATAGTTGACCTTTTCACTTAATTCAAGTTCGTCATGTAAAATAAGCAAAACATGATTGTGAAAAGATTCAGTTTCAACCTGAAAATCCTTTTTTAGTTTTGAAAATTGAGTTTTTTTATGCTCCAAGACATTAGAACATTAACTTCTGTCAACAATCTGTGGTGTTCATCGATGTGTGTACTTATTGATAAATGATGGGACGAGTGCGAGGTTGGGTTCAAATAAACTGGTTCAAATCACGTGAACCTTTGTTCAATTAAACTCTTGTTTAAATGACTATCGGCGGCGGTACTCATTTTCTGATAAAGCCATTATAAAGTATGTATGGTCTGTTTGTGGTGTTTGTAAGTTTTGTGCCTCTCGTTCAGTCTGTTATGGGTCGTAGCCTTGTGCTTCTTAACCGGGTTTATACTCTAATATTTGACTACTATTTCTTCACGCTACCTTAACATTTAAGCAATCAAGAGTTTTTTTTTGTCTTATTCGGTAAAGGTTCTGAAACTACGTGACTGTAGCACCCGTAATGTAAATTTCTACTAAATAAATTCGATAATAGTATTAATATGATTACAGGTAGCGTGGCCGAGCGGTCTAAGGCGCTGGTTTAAGGCACCAGTCTCTTCGGAGGCGTGGGTTCGAATCCCACCGCTGCCACTAAACATTTTATTCACAGCTCCATTTCTTTTTCAAGCCAAATAAGTATATTTATATCACAGTGCCTTTAAGGGCATTCCACAGTGCAAAAGTTTTTTTGAAGGAAAACAAATAATGTTAAAAAGATATTTTTCATTTAGGTTTGAGGTTCAAATTTGAGCAAGCATAGTACATACATCCGTTGCAAAATTGGTAGATGTAATAAGGAGTTGAGCAACTTAAATGGTATAAGATTTCAATTAAAAAGCATTTACATTTTACGGAAATTTCCTTACACCAAATTAATGTTTTTATGTGTCTAAATCATCAGGACTTTCCGATCAGCAATGGCTTGCAGCTTTGAAGTAGTTAGGATTGGAGGTATTTTGAGAAAGATAATTGTATTTTTGTAACCAGAAATGAATTTAATCAACTATTTTGCATGATATATTTGAATATCTGTCTTATTTTAAAATATATCATCAAGATCCCGCAAGACATTGCTGATAGGTCGTCCGAAGCATTTTGACACAAAAATATATTTATATTGTCGACCGACTTTTTCAAAAAATGTAAATGCTTTTTGAACCAAAATCTTCTTTCGTAAATTTGGTCAACTCATTAATAACACAGAATGTGTTGCAAAGGATGTTTGTTCTATTCCTGAACGAAATTGTTTCTGAAACTTAGTAAAACATTACCTTTATAAACATTTTAAATGTTGGCCTTCCCCAGCTACGTTTGCATTGAGGCAGGCCCTTAGACAGGAATGCAATGAAGCGCTATACATTCGCTAAAATACGTTGCCCTTTTCACAGTTATTATCAAAAGAATCATGGCTATTTTAATGGCCAGTGTAAGATGTGAAAATTCACAATAATTACTACAAATGTAATTAAAAGTAACATGGCCGGTTAGCTCAGTCGGTTAGAGCGTCGTGCTAATAACGCGAATGTCGTGGGTTCGACCCCCACACTGGCCAGTTAATTTTTGAAATGTGAAGTTTCAAGCTTTTTCTTTGCTAGCTATATAGATTGTATATATTACAATGAAGACTTACTCATCTTCAATGGTTGTATCTATGGACATCATCTCAATTTAACACAATTGTGTACACGGAATTTTTAGATAGTCTTCAATTCATAAATACATATTTGAAATAATCAAATAAATTGCCGCACCCATATCCGAACCCCTCAAAATATCCAGATCACTTCTAAAATCCTGGCCTATCATGCAAGACTGTGTAAAAAGAAATGTGGCAGCGGTGGGATTCGAACCAACGCTTCCGAAGAGACTGGTGCCTAAAACCAGCGCCTTAGACCGCTCGGCCACGCTACCTTCAAATTATCTATTTATACTCAATTTTATCTTATTCGATAATGTATCTAAAACTACGCGATTGTAACATCCGTGAAGAAAATATCTACTACATACATTCGATAATAGTCTGATAACAGGTATCGTCGCCGAGCTGTCTAAGGCGCTGGTTTAAGGCACCAGTCCCTTCGGAGGCGTGGGTACGAATAACACCGCTGCCACTAGATGTTTTTCCTGCGAAAAACAGCTCCTTTACGTTATTGATACGTAATATTTCATAAAATTCACCAGCCACGTAAGTAACATTCATATCATAGGGCTCTAAGAAAAGAAAATTAAGGCAAGTTGAGTTTTAAGGACCTTACACAGTGAAAAAGTGGGTGGGCTAAAAATTAAAATGTTTGAACAGCTCATGATTTACTACGTTTTGAGGAACGATCTTTTACAGGAGTAGAAGAAACATCCTTTGCAACACATTAAGGGATTATAGGGAGTTGGGCAAATTGGGTTGTTCCTGTTGTTTGTTATTGTATAATTTTGTTTAATACCACAATGATGAAAAAAATGCTTTCGGCATAGACGAATAAATTGCATCGCTATATATACCATATGAATATATTAGATTATTATGTAGATGCTCATTGTTTCCGATCATAAATTTAAATAAAAATAAACACACGTGTTTGGTCACAAAATAACTTCTGTTGTAGAATTCCATAAGGTCGTTGTACGTGCAGCCTCATTCGAAGGTAAACCTTGTAGGGTTGTTGCACATGCACCATGACACAAAATCCTCCTGTAGTTTCTGAAGGTCTTGCGTTGATTTGTTTCATCTTAATGCTATTTCAAAAGTCTGTGAAATACATGTATTGTTATACTACGGTTCATACTCTCCTACCCAAGCATTACGTATTAAAAATAGAAAAAATAGCTTCAGTTCAACAAGAAAGAAATAAATGCAAACATCTCTCGGACAGTTATAATTTACCATAGCTAAGACGAAAATTGACTTTTACACTGCACTCCCACAAATGGTTCAATATGAAAAAACACACACAATATTTTAGAATCAAGCAATATTTGCGTAAATGTATGAAAACCAGTGTTATAAGACTGTTGACAAAAGATCAGATCGCTGGTTTTCATATCTACTATTTTATATGCCCAAAACGTATTTTTTCTTAAAGCGTTAGTAACGCTTTTAGTCATAAAATTTAGAACGTAAATATGAACACTGCGATCTGATCTTTCGTCAGCAGTCTTATATCAAAGGTTTCCAGACTATAACTCACAATTGGCTTATTCAAAGAAGAAAAATTGAAAAGTTTTCAAAACAAAATAGTAAATGAAAAGTTCTATATACGTCTATTTATTTTTATTAAATATAATGCTTCTAACATGACAACCTACACACACAAATCTTCCAATACTTATGTTTTCTTTTTGCGATACTTATTTTCCTGTAAGCTATATCTCACGAAAAAAAGTTCTAAGATGGAACCATTACGGCGATCCCTGTATCCGTCCCTTTGTCCGTTTAAACGTCTGTTTGTCCAGTAAATTTTTCTGAATGTTTACGAGCCCCAGTTACAAGGTCTTTCAGTGGTTATAAATAAATTAAAGAACAACCAACACATGCAATTTAAAATCACATTTTACGAAAGTTTGTGTAGTTGAACACGTACATAAATAAGAGGGTATTGAAAACATCCACTGTTTGCGTCCAATCAGCAATTTCGAAGAAGCCTTTAATGATTTTCATGACATACCACTGTTTGAATTGATAACGTCACTCAAAATTGTGAACATAGTAATTGAAATAGGGCTTAATGGGACAATAAGGTGTGTCAACCACCAAACGCATCAAAGTTAAAAGCACAAGAAACTGTAATCGGACCTTTTCTTCGTCACAATGAAGATGCGTACAGCCGTATTTGTCGGCATCAGTATCTTTGGGGCGACACTTTTCCGCTTGACTGATAAAGTTAAGGCGGGCAATATTGTGGCAACCAAACATATATCACATATTCCTCAGAAAAGTACCCCTTAACTTCCGTAGGTTTAATCACGACGCGCCACGAGGGGTTTTAATCACCACTATGCCACGCAGACACAACATTGTCACTGCAGGCCTAGCCTAATACAGAATGCGGTTGTTTAAGGCGACAACAACCTCTACCACCACCGAAAAACCTAACTTTCCACTTCACAGGATACTCATATACATGTAAAAGAATACCTGCTAAATACACGTGCATATCACTATCACATGCACTGCCACTAATGGACGGATCACAGATGAAGTAAACCCGATGGAACCCGATGCGAAAACAGATGATTATCACTCTCAAGTACGTAGACATCCTAACTGGCGCGATACAGGAAGAGTTTGTTTTAGATGTTATGTATGGTATTAAACCAGTCCACAGGGTAACACGGTCACTTAGTGTCACAGACTGCTTATCGGCGCTCAAGAGAACGGCACATTTCATGATTGGTCCCTCGATGAAATTAATTATCGACCCGATGCGATACAAGGTGTTCATCACTCCTCAGTACCTGTCCTCATTCACTTGCGCAATGCGGTGAAGGAATGGTTTGTTTAAAATGTAAGACCTGGCAAAAGAAAACCGGTTCCCTCGGTCACTCAGTGTCATAGAATACTTTTCGGCGGTTATAGAACGGCTCACATCGGTATACCTAATTGTAGACGCTAACTGTAATACACACTACACACCTTCATCATTGCACCAGGCCGGTCTTGCATGTAAAGAAGAAGACAGTGTGGATGCTGGAACGTTTACCATAGCGTGAAAACAGGTATCTGACCATTTCCGTTAATCCTTGTAGCAGATATCGCAACATCAGCACTACAAACTTAGCTAGCATCAAGTGACAGTTATACAAGTCGTTTTGAGGAGTTAATATTGCAAATGCCCATAAGAGAAAATGCGTGGACGACGTGGCGGTCCAGCAGTTAAACAAATATTGCAGAAACGGCATTACACTGAGTCGAGACGAATTTGTATTCGCTAAAGACCCAATTGAGTTTGAAGGGTTCGAAATAACCAGCGACAGTGTACGCCTTTCTAAGAATTACTTGCGTTCGATCCTCAATTTCTCGACATCAAAAACATCATCTACTGTCCCACTTTGATATTGTTAACCAAGTTTCATAGCCATTAGAATGAACGACATATTCCCTTTTTGCCAATTGGTGATTTGCTTAATGCATACACTATTACACTAACGAATTTCAACGAATGTTCGATCACACCGAAAACTATAATCACATATGCAATCGAAAACTGCGCCCGAATCTTTGACCCGAGTAAGCCAACACATTGTTCCAAGACTTGCAGTTAATATTATATATTATTTATCGACTGGTCACTTCTAATAACATACTCTGCAACCATAAAGACGCCACGAGACGCGAAACTCTTCCTTGTAGACAAAGTCTACGTATGCTCATCTATGACCGATTTGTCTCACTCTCCCTAAGTAACTCTCTTTCACTCTGCGTAACCGAAGCAAATCTAAGATAATACGTCACTGTTCACAATTCAGAAATCTCCTGATTTTACGCCTGGAGTTATATTTTCCGCATCATCATGAATAAACCGACCCCTTCTAATCGCCGCAATATAGCCTTTTATTTTCCTTTTAGCCACGAGTGCAATACAACCCCGAAATCAACCACCAAAACCTTTGTAAAGAAAACAGTCGGTGTAATTTGTATTTAACTGTGCGCAGGAGATGGGTTAGCATTGTTCTTGTGCTTCAGTATTTTAACTTATCAACTTGAAAAAAATATCCTCTCAAACGCCATCAGGCCGCTCTCCATAGCATTATGACTCATCGCAATCCGAATGCGCCAATAACGATCACGGACCCGTTTCAGTTCATATCGTAAGGTTTGATATCGCATATTTCCAGAAGCAACCCCTTTTTTGGGTAAACTGCGTTTCAATAAAACAGTCATCATGTAGATTCAACCTATAACGTAACAGGTGTCCCCGAGCACTCTTAAGAAGAGTAAGGAATATGATTAAGGTAACTTATAGAAACAGGGCCAGGACTCTTTGGCATATACTTATAGGGCTTTAAAATCAATAAGTTATGACAATGACCATAGAGAGTGATATAATGTATATATTTATCAGAAATTACACAACAAACATTCACTTTATAACCTGGAACAAAGATGCTGGCGAATGGATTCATGGTTTGGGTTTTACTTTGACAGCAACATGGTTGAAGCCAATAAAGTTCAATTATGTTACTTTATTTGCTAAAATATGACGTAATGATGAAAATAATAATAATAATAACATAATATTAATAAAACGTTTATTTCATGAAGATAACACATTTAGTTACTTAGTATTTTTTTTACAATGTGGTCTTCAATTCATTCTACAAACGTATAAGTATACATTTCTCATTCAAACAATAACAAACACAACATATACAATGTTCAAATTTAAAAAAAATCGCATTTAAATAAACAATTTTAACAGACAGTCATTCACTAAAATCTTTGATTTGTCATAATGTGTTTTCTTTTAATTGTGTTTTAAAAATCGGTATAGAATTTCATACGGATTTAGCAAAATAAGTAAATAACTTCTTATCATAGTTAGTCTTGATTTTCCTGAATGAATTTACATGTTATTATTAAAGTAGAAAGTAGAAGAAACTACTGAATCCAAATCATTCTGCAATGTTTTTTGAATATCTTTCACTCTAAAACCAGATGTGTGCATAGTGGAATCATACGTGAATAGGTCAATACAGGAATTATTGAGTGAAACTATATATCATTGATGTAAATCGAACAGAGAAGAGGTCCTAGAATGGGGCCTTGTGGGTCACCACTTTTAACAAATCTCCTACTTTTACGCATTGGCGACGCATAAGTAAGTATGAGGTTATAAGCTTAAGGCTGGAAACAGAGAAATGATATAGTTTCAAGTTATGTAGAAGAATACCGTGATCCAACAAATCGAAAGCTTTACGAAAATCTAGAAAAACAGTTCCAACAATTTAACGAGAATCAATATCTTTCAACCAAGAATCAACTAATCGTATAAGAGTTGTTTGACATTTGTGATTCTGACGAAAACCAGATTGGAGATAATGTAAGATGTAAAATTTATGAAGATAGGTTCTCAATAGATTGCGATTGGCCGATAGTTGTTTTAAGGTCGACTGGAAATACTCCACTTTAAATGCTTTAAGGAACAACTATTTTAACACACCAAACGTACACAATATGATAAAAAACACAAATGAAAAATTGAATAGAATGGTTAAGCACTTAAATTAATTATGTAACGATATACTAATCTTTACAAATAAACTTGTAAGTAAACTTTGAATTAAGTGCAACAAACACGGCCTGTAAATCAACTTCACACTTCAAAAAAAACACCTACTGCTGCCATCAGAGATTTGGCGTATTACGTATAACGCGGAACTTACAATTAAAGAGGCGGGCTCATTATCACATAAGGTGTCCATACATGAAAATGTTGCGTAGGGTTTCACTTAAGGCGAATAATTAAATCGTTAAAAATGATCGCAAAATCCACAAGATAAATAACGAAACTCTTTGAATAGTTAAAACTGAATGCCCGAAGCTGTCGTTGGAGCGATATAAATTGACGGTCTTAAAATGGAATTACGATCATGTGTTGCTTCACCGATGAGCATAGTTTGCAAACATTAGTTACATATTTGGCAAATAAACAAGAATAGGATTGATCGGAAGATGTGTCATGGTTAAGTTGACAATCGCTGCATGCAACGTAGATTTCTTTCGTATGTCATGGAATATGATTAAATTAAATGATCAGATCACGTTCGTATATGTCCTGTTGTTGGCACTTTTATTCTACCAGATCTTTTTTTATCACGGCATAATCAGCTTGCTGATCATTTGCATCTTTATTCCTGCGAAGGTTTAGAGCATGGGAGGTATCATATCCACTATCGCCATCTGTTTCTGTCTTTCCATAGACGTTATCTGTACCGGAGCTCTTCATGTCATGTATGTTCAAATGGTTGTATGTTTCACTGTCATTTCCGAATTTATAACTGAGTTTGCCGTCGATCAGGTTATTGGATATATCGTATTCATTTTCAGTTTGTCTGTCCGACTTTGGCGGTTTTCCGTTTTGATGAATATGATCGTACTCATCAGATTGATATAAATCGACTTTGTTATAAATGTTATAAGGCTCAGCCAATGCAGACATGTCGTAATTATTAAAAGTATCATTCTGCGACATTCCAATTGAATCATAATGGTCAACATCGGTCGTATCTGGCTCTCCATAGTCTTCGGTCTCCTCCCTGGTCTCTCTCTTATAAGTTTTTTCAAGCACAAAATAAGAATGATTTGAGGCTGTTAGGTAATTCATTGTGTATGTCGAAGATTCAAGTATCGGTGCTGGCACAAATGATATTTCTGTTTTTGTGTCTTCGTTATGGTTGCCCTTTTCACCATTGCGTGTGTAACACCTTTTTGGAAGTCCCCTTTATTAAAGTCAAACAAACGTAGCATTTGTTTATCATTTAAAGTGGTATATAGTATTAGTCGGATACATCAATTTATTTTAGCTATCTTATAGACTACTGCATGACCTCTGAAGACTTCTAGTCCTTTTTGAGTTATGACCGAAGTTAACAAGGACACCGCGGATCTGCACGTGAACGAGGACATCAAAGGTACTGAAGATACAACTTAGCATTTTCTTTGAATATCAAATGGGCGATATACTTGTTCTTTATAAGGGTCAGTAAACAAATACACGGTAAATAATGAAATCAAATTTAACAGACAAGTTCATTGTGTCACTTGAACAAGTATACTTAAAAAACTTACTTTCTTTTCAAGAACATAAGCACAATGATCGTCACAATAATCAGCAATGCCATAGATACGGACAAACCAACAGCAAGACCTGCCGTTGATCCTGTGAAATATATAAAAACAACAACATTCGGATGATTATGTGGTCATACCCATTCGTGACATCAAGTGTCTTAGTTGAGTCGTCCGCAATAAATATACATTTAACATACAACTTTTGTTCATTGCTCTTTTTGTTTCTAAATTGTTAGGTGTAGGAAACAAATACGAGTTGTACTCAAACAGTTATACGAAAGGCTTGATTTGTGCTCAATAAACACTACAGGCATACCAAAAAAGACAGGTCGCTCATATATATTGTTAGATTCAGAAAATGTGGACTGTTAATGAATCTACATCTCTGTTATTCCATATATCGGGTGTTACTCTTTAAAAAATGTAGAACATCATTATTACACTCATTCGTAAATTCAAATTTTGAATTATTCCAAATACTAGAAATCACCAAATTCAATTGCTTTTCTGACGCGCTTAAGCGTTTAGGATACACATATAATTTAAATCTAAACATTTTAAAATGTCACACAGATCAGAGGTCTGTTACAGAGGGGTATATCGGTATTCAATTGTGTAGTCAATGTTCCTCGGAGACCTTTGTACGAACCTATGCAAAGCAGATATATATGTATTGTCTCTCCTTGCTAACCACTTTGCTACGTATTATCGAGACACTTCATGGTTGAAGATATATTAAATTCACACTTAACAATTGCTTCCGGAACGTCTGTGTTAAGTAAAGTGGTCGAATGAAACCCTCTAAAGTGCTTAATACCTTTAAATTTCGAAACTTATGTAAAAATAAAAATATATGTTTCGTCAGAATGTGTTATGTCAGATTTTTTACAGTATGACTATTTTACTTTTTTGTATAACAATTTGAGTTCTCATTTGTAAATTCTTAGGGTGTCTATTATACTTTAAATGCATCAGGATTTATAGTTAATTTAGATTCTCGGCCGTTGAATTGAGTGCCATAACATATAGTTATTCACTTCAGGTATTGATTGTAAAGATTTATTGGAACATACTTATGTCTTCGATTATTTTATTATATTTTTTAAATGTTTTGCTTAAAAATGATATTTGCTCTTTATATGACTTTAAGATAATCATGTTTCCCCCTAAAATGAAAATGTTAGGGTCGCTTCATGAAAATAGTTATCTCTATAAACACGCCCTCTTCATCATTGTCAAATGTGTATCTGTTGTTATGACATTATTGGTTGACGTTGTAGGACCTGATGTGGTCTAGGCGTACGTAGGTCGCTGAGAAAACTATGCGGAAATCCCAAACATTAAATACGAAATAAATATCCCGACATGGACTGTATGAATGGAAATTAAGTAATTAATTATGTCAGTAAGCACATTTAAGACACATTTAAGAAACTGGTAATAGTTAAAACTGCTCGAAAGAGTAGTTTCTGATTTTACATTTTGTACTTTAATAACTTGACGAGAACTAGCAAAGAAAACAAAATTTAATAAGCCCACAATGTATCAATAAATGCACTAATAAGCCAACTTATTCTAAATTCGTACAAAAAGTATCACTAAATGTTTGGGTTACTCGTTTACGATATGCTTTAACTGACATTTGAATGGAAAAGAATAAAACATGTAAAACAGATCGCGTCTTAAAAATATCATTTTTAACTACTATGAGTAATCATCGTACACAATTACACCAAAGCAACTCTTGTTAGTCACTAGATAATTGTCTATGGTTAATGTCCATGAAATGAAGTATGTATTGAAAAAAAGTGTGTAAAAGCAAGAGTTCGAGATATTTAACGTTTATAAAAAGCAAATAGTGACAATACAGGGGTGTAACGCTACTTCGATTTCCTGAACTTTGTCAATTAAGGAAATAGGAAAAACAGAGGTTCTAATAGTCTGATTATACCTGTAGTTTTCATTGTACTGTGTATTGTAACTCGAATTTAAAATCTCTACACTATTTCCACGCGTGTTAGTGTGCGTAATTTTTAATCTAAAAGAGAGGCCGAAGGAAAGATTTTCACTGGATTATTTTCCATTTTTTTGGTGTTTAGAGTTAATTTTATCATTGTTTATGGCACAGAATGAAAAGTAGACCATGTATAAAAACAGCGTGTTTAAAGGACATGCACATTAAATAGGACATTAATGGTATTTAAATGGACTTTTGATGTAAAATGAATACTTCATCACTCTCACTTGCATGATAGTATGCGTGAGAGTTGTCTTGTTTTGTGTTGTGGAGAACATTGTAGACAACTCACTTGTCCCGCTCGATGACCACCAACCAATGCAGCCTCATGTAGAGGTCTTTCACCAAGATTGTACATAAATTGGCCTGTGGTCAAAAGAGGCCCCGTCAAAGCAGTCCCTGGGTTCCTTTTTACTTAATTAGCAATAACTTTCTCTAAATCACAAGGCAAAGACTTTTAATTATTTGTATCTATCCCCATGAAGTGGCTATTAACCAAAATAGTTCAAATAATGTTCCTATGGTCAAAGTGTGCCTTGCCTTGGGGGTCCTAGGATGGTTCTTTACCAAGTTTGTTCAAATTATGTTCTTGGGGTCTAAACTGGCACTGCCCTTGTGCTACCAGGTTCTCTATATAATTATAGAGACTTATTTTTTAAATTAAAATCTTATTAAAACTACATTTCCCAGACCATTCTGTTGCAGTGGCTCTTTCCAAAATTGTTAAAAAATGCTCCTGGATTCAAAACTGACCGGGACCCTGGATTGGTATTGATAAAATATATCATGACCAGTAATATACTGAACTTTGAAATGACTTATGTAGGGAAATGATTGAAGAAATTTTATAAATACCGACCTAGGGATCCCAAGTATTGTATATACTTATACAGTTATATCTCATCTAAAACTGCCAAAACCTTTGATAATTGGTACGAAGCCTTATGTAGTGCTAACTACATCTATAGCAACCAATAACTTTCTAAGCAACCAGTGACTTCCTTAGTTGTTTATGACTTCCTTATCAACAACTACTTGTAACTTAAACCTTCCCGAGCAAGACGATATATACCGACTATCAACTTACTTACTTTGTATTCAATATCATTCACAAACTTATCGACCACCACTCACTTTTTTTGCAAGCTAAAACAACCTTAATAACCACTTATTTTGGTCATTTTAATAAGGTGAGCGACATAGGGCCATTTTGTTTTTGTTATATGAAAGTTGAGATGAAGCGACATACAACATTTCATAATAAGAATTAAACTCGCAGCATCGAAAGTTGAAACTACAACATTAAAATATGTACTAATGGCGAAATTGTATATTTTGTATTATGTTCTTTCCTAAGATGCTTTAACACTTTTTTGACAAAAGTTCCGTAACAAATACAGTCGAAACCCATTGGTTCGAATTTCCTAGGCTTGATTTCATCATTGACTCAAGTAAATGTTAAGGACCGATTTCTTTTTACTAAAGCTAAGCATCCCCGCTTGGCTCGAATTCCACAATGCTTGAGGTACTTACGCCAGTCCCTTGGAGCTCGGGCCAATGGGGTTCGACTGAATGTTAAACATTTTGACTTTTTCATTTTCCATTTAAGTTTGCAATATTGCAGTACAAACATAACACTATACTATGGAGACTTGGAGATTGGAAATTAGTTAAGTATAAGATGTTTATATGCTAGAGCTTTACTCCATTCAGGAGAGATTATATGTCTTATTTTCAAGTAGTTATACTTAATGTAAGATTAAGACTAAAGTTCAAGTAACTTTTGATAATACACTTGACAATTGTTTGTTGCAGCATCGAATGATGAAACTACAATATTAAAACATGTATTAGTCGCGACATTATAAACTTTGTATTATGTTCTTTTCTAAAGATGCTATAAGAATATTTTACAAAATTTCCTTAACAAATACAGTCGAAGCCCATTGGCTAGTACTTGCTTGGCTAAATTTCCTCATTGGTTTGAACTGGATGAAAGGACTTATTTCTTTATACTGAAGCTTAGCATTGCTGCTTCGCTCGAATTTCTCAATGGTCGAGGTACTATCGCCTGTCTCTGGGAGCTCAAACCAACGGGGTTCGACTGTATGCTTAATATTTTGACATTTTCATTACACATTTAAACATGCAATATTTTGCTTTTTTAACATTCTATTATAATAATATATAATAAAGATATAATCATAACAGTACGATATGGAGACTTGGCATTTGTATTGGTATATGTTCATAAGCTTGAGCTTTACTTCATTCAGGAGGGATTATAAGTCTTTTTTGCAAGTAGTTATACTTGATGTATGCCTTAGACTAAATTTAAGTAACTTTTGGTAACACAGTTGACAGTGGATTTAATGTTGTAAGCGTCTACACATTCGAGACCAATCCTTATTCAACAACATTTCAACGTTGAAGAATGGCTTTCAATGTTAAATTTTTGTGTCTATTGGATCTTTATAAAAGAATGAATATCGGCTCAGTCAAAAATTTACATATCATTACACATTTGAAATTCTGGTGTTGCTACTTGAACCAAAGGTTTTCAAGTTGTAAGTTTCAACACAATATTATTTTCACTTTTAGTAAACAAACACTCGTTAAAATCAAGACATTGCCGCATTTAACACTTTCATTGGCTTAATGAAACTGTTAACTAACATTGAAATGCCTTAAGATTCTTAACCATTTATATTTAAAACTTTGAAATCAAAAAGACGAAAGGGTACACACACAATGCTATTAACAAATTTACCGGAGATCCATTTAATTGTAAATTACATGTATCATTGTATCACATAGTTTACCTTGTTTAGGTTTTAATACAACCATAACGATTGGTTGTTGTAAACATTCTCTAATTATATTGGTAAAAATATCACTAGGCATATGGAAAAAACAATTGCTAAATTGGTGGAGCTACAGTAATTCCTTTTCTTTCTATCTCATGTAATGGAAAAAAGGTAGTTCAATACCTATATAAATACTAGAAAGAAACATCTCATTTTCATTTCCTTTCAACGTCTTAATGTATTTATTTATTGATGACGCCATGCACAAAGTATAAAATTAAGACGTTATCTAACCGTGTGAGACAAGACAATTTTAATGAAAAGATTTAATCTCAGTATCTATTGTATTTTTAAGCGGAATTTAAGATAAAAGATTGTTTTAAAATCTTCCGAGTACTAAATTAAAAAAGAATCTGATACTCGTAGTCATATAAAACATGGTTCGCTTAATACCACATTTCCTCAACTCGTTGAAAGAAATGTGTCCTATATATATATATGACGAGACGTGATAGGTTCTATGTGGGGAAACAAATAGAGTATATAAAGTTATATTTCTAGGTAAACCTTTTGTATATTTGACGGGTGTTGTGGTTGATTCAGAATAGGTTAGTTGTGTTTCTCATGTCGATACTTAGGGTCTTTCCGATGTGCCGTATTCAGTGTAAAAACTTGACCTGTATCCTAGTGCCTCTAAACTGGATCTTGGATAAATATAAGCCTACTGGGCTAATTTCTTGTAGTTTACATTGCATACTTACTACAAAATAGTTTTAAAATCAAAGGTAAGATTTTATCATTTGCTAAACCTTGTTTACGGTTTAATATAACAATCACGTTTTTTAAAATAACAAATATGGAATACAACATGGTCAGAAAATGTATCACTACTTGTTGTTTTTTTCCTTGATAAGCAACATTCCAGCAAATCATACGATCACACCTTATTTTATTTTCATGATATGGAGGGTAATTGTTTGTTTCAGTGTTAAGTCGCAATTTATTTCATCGAATAAGCACCAAAGGTTCAAAAGTTATATTTCACGAAATATTTATTTTTGGTGATCACAACCTGAAATATTTTGCGGTCTTACTCTGATATAAACATTTTATTCTTTTTTCTTATTTGCTAAAAAATGATATAAAATTACATTTAATTGTCGTTTTTTTAGAAATCGCGCCATATTGTATGCGAATTTAACCTCATTTCGGAAATGACGTCATAAATATTCTGTCCCAGAACAATGTGCGCTAAAATTGATTTGTACGTGAAAGAGCTAAAAATAAAAAAGTAAACAATATCAAATTGATAAATTCACTGTTTGAAACGGTGAAATGTCAATTTCATTTTACTGGTATTTCTACAACCCACCGGAAAGTATAATTTTATAATTAACATATTTTTCAATAAAGGAGTTCATATTCCATCTTATTTTACGAGCTAAACGTGACATTTACTGTTGATTTTGTAGCAAACCTTTTGCTATTGGATACTTAATGTGTTCAAACTTTATACGGCATAAAATCTTTAAAAACAGTAATAACCTTTTTTACTCTTGGCTGGTGCCGTGGTTGATTCCGAATAAGATGAGTGTGTCTCTCGTGTCGATATCGTGGGTCCTGTCGATGGGCCATCTGAAAAATATTAAACAAAACATTAACGTTAAAGCAAATACTGTGTTAAAACTTGACGTTGATCCGTATGCCTTTGAACAGGATCTTTGTTAAAAATGTTAGGCTAGTTCTTGTAGTTTCTACTGTATAGTTATTTCTTATCAGTTTTGTTATCACAGATAAGATATTTTAAAATGTATATCATAATATTTCTGGTATGTTACTGTCACAAACGTATATAGGTTACTAGTGATATATCTTAGACAAACTACAACGCTGAATGATATCGTCGAAAACGTGATAAGTTAATTAAATATGATTTATTGAAATGACATTAAAGTCATGGTTTTACTTGTATTGTCAACCGAAAGTGAAACTTCGTCGAAAGTAAAAGAATGATTTTAGTATAAACATAATATGTTAAGAGTCTGTCCCATCAATAATTGAGCATTATTCTACACACACACGATCCAAACCATGACATGAAACCATATGAAAACTAAATAATAAATCAATTATTTTTTGGAAAAAAGGTAAGGGGGCCAGAAACTCCATCATCAAAATGTATACAAAATTATTGACCACAATATTACCAAAAACATCGGCATGTTTAAGCAATTCAAAATGTCTTCTACGTAGAGTATCATCTAGTTTACCATAGCGCACAGAATCAAGCATAAATGCAGTGTAGATCGTCTGGATTTGACTATCTAAAAAACTGTTTGTTTGCAATAGAGAAAAACAGGAAATAATTCCAGTTTAACCTTTTTAACATAGTTTAGGCATGCAGAGTTGTTAAACAATTGTAATGAAAGCTTACACTTAACAAAACATTAAGTACGTACAAATGATATTCATGCTCAAATTGTATTTACCTCCTATGCACAAGCTTTTTCTCGATTCACCTTCGTGAGCAAATCTGACGTACGAAGTCCGGTTTATAAGCTCCACATATGCATACTTCAAAGGTGGATTGGTGCTTTTGTCTGTAAGGTAATGGATCAGTGTATTTCAAACGACGTTTGATAAAACTATCATATACTTTCTCAAGTTTGCACATATACTCTTTCATTTAAAACAATTATAATTTTAAAAATATGTAAACACATAGATACATTGTTTAAAATATCATCATAACAAATCAAACAATTCTGTATTCTTTCAAAGAATTGATTTTTATACTAAACATGATGCCTCCCCATTAACGCGAATATCTACATGTTATACAATCTATGGTGCTTATATCACAGACTTTCTCAATTTTACACACATTCTTGATTCAAACAATTATAACTGTTTTAAGTTTGTTGATATGTTTGAAATATCAACAAAACAAATCATACGTTTCTACATTCTTTAAAAGATCAATATATACCCGCATAAATGTCTCCCCCTTCACGCATCTTTATATTCAAAGGATATATTTGATAACAATTCTGCCGTTGTAATATACATTAACTTTATGACTAAGAACAAATGTAAAGAAGGAAACCGTGCAGAGCAAAATCGTGAAGTATTAAATCCATAATCGTGAATCATTTTAAAGGAATATATTTAAAAACATTGTTTCGTTTTATCCCCCGCCTAGACTGTATGTTTCCGTCCTTTGTTGTCTATATAAAATTGCCGAAGCGATGCTGTTGACATGATATTCGCATTGTTGTCATGGTGCATGGATGCCGAAATATACATTCGATTTTTGTCTTAGTTGTTTGGACACATGAAGTGCACATACAATATTTTCTATCACGTAAACAATTTTAAAGGTCCTTAAAGTATTATCAAAAGTAACTAGAAAACATTGCATAGTAAAATTTACTAAGTTACGGAAATTAGATAATTAAAATGTATTAATTCATCCCATATTAATATTACAAATCAACGTGTTAAATATGATATAGCGCGTTGTGTCTTTTATCATCGATTTGGTAAAACAGTCGCCATATCGAATTTAGTTTTCGAGAAGTACCGAGTCTTTGCTCCAGACAAATTTCAGGTCTACAACTCCAGGAAATGTTCAATTTAACTTTCAGTCATTGTTTCCTTTCCGAGTTGTTCTTAAAACCGTTGTTAGCAAACAACAGTATCCGGTATAAGTTTGCCAATCCGGTTTATTTGCAATGTTTTTTTTAGTATTTAAGATATCAACTTGAAAAGCGGCGCATAGAAAGTTTGCCTGTCAAATTTGAATTTTTTTAAGTAAACTTCCATTTTTTAAAGAAGTATGAAACTTTACTTTCCAAAATTGATTTCTTCCGTTGGCCATAATCAAATATTTCAATTTGAAGCAGAAAATGATATTTCTTTTTATATTTTTAGTAGTAGTTTAATAGACATCATTAAAGTAAAAAAAACTTTTTTTTATTTTGTCCAAATGGCTGTCCATTTTGAGATTATTCTACTGGCAAATTCCACAGTCAATTTCTATTATTGAAATCCACCATTTGGAGATTACAGAAGTTGGTGGATTATAGAATTTGGAAATAACAGATTTCCACAGTATAACAGCTGATGTGGTAAAATAACGTTGGGGATAAAATAAATGGGATGTATAACTGTCCACATATATTGATAATTACTATTTAAGTAGTTATCTAGATAATTCAAGTAAATAACACAAATAAACAATGTAAACAGTAGCCTGATTTCGCGTATGCCATCGGCGTTCTCACTTGTGTGCAATCTAAAGCAGTTTTAATGCTAAATGCTCAGATGTATTTTCTTGCCATTCTTTTTCCGAAATCCTAACACGCAATCTACTTATAAAATGAAAGGAAAAAAACTAGAGTGCTTTCTTCAACTTCCTGGGTATGCTCACGATTAACTACAAACTCAATAGGCCAAAACAGTAACATCGAACACCACGTCGAAGGGGAAATATGTTAGTCAACACCTCACTATCGTTTTGAACGAACGGACGGATGCAGCAATGTTGTTATTGATTAGGAAATAAATGAAGAACGAATATTAACGGTATTACTTCTACCAAAACATCAACATGTTGAATAAGAATGTGTTAAGATATAACATTTAGCTATGATAAATACTCTTGCATTTCAACCATGTATTATATTGTTATGATGGTTTAATTAAATGAAACTCTAGCAAGCATCGAATACGTTAAGAAACATAGTGAAACCTGCTCATAGGCATCATTTTTCTATTATTACTCTGCATAAAATAAAATTTGCTCGATATCAACATATTTTGCAGTGGTTGTGTAACGATAAATAAAGTACTTCTTAACAGGCAATATTTATCCAAGGCATAGTTATCAAGTGTTTGAATAACAATTGAACGAATTACCGAAAAAAGACATTAACTTTCTTGAACATCTTATTGTGACTTTAATTTATTCTGTATAAAAAAATCTTTGTCTTCATTTATTGATTTAATTTTTTGAAATTTAACCTTAATTTTGGGTCGTAATGGAAACAAAACGAAAAAGAAATGCGATGAGTTGATCAAAATTTATTCTTACTGTCTAATATTTACACCTCAACTTTTATTCCTTAAATGAACTGACTTTCGGCAATTGCGTTTATCAATCGATGAACGCAACATCTTCGGAATTGTTCGGGTCGCAATTCATCGCATAACAATAGATATGAAAACTATTGATCTTGTTATTGTTTGTATTGTGTCAGCAGGTCCCGTAAAACATAAATCAACATTTTAGAAAGTGTTAATTTATTATATTTTGAATGTATTGTTGGTGTTTTATTTTTACTTTTAAAAGTGATTTCAAGTGGTTGTTCTTTTCCCGCGTTATTGTGACGTCATTTGAAAACATGTTTCTGGTTACCTTCGGACTCCACACACTTTGACCAGCCCAAGTGCGTTCATACCCCGATAATGGCATCAACCTCGCAATTCATTCCTTAAATAAACTCGACTTTCAAACGTATTCAACAACTTAAATATGGCGCTTTGAAACATGATATCACTTTCAACAACAGCTAGACCCCCTATTATCAAGGTGCGAAAACATTTTTATTAAAGAAACAATAACAAAAGTCAAGAACACTTTAAAATGAGAAGACAACACGAATTATTTAAAAAAAAAAATAGGGTCCTTAGCTTGATTCTGTTATGAAAACTGTTTGGGTCTGGATTATAATTGTTCGGTTATAATTTTAAATCTATTACAGTTAAACAAAAATAGAAAAAATAGTATCTTGTTGAATATTTGACGGATATTTACAAATAATCAGTTTTTACACTATTTGATGTACAGTTCACAAGGTTTAAAATCGTTTTCCCAAAAAGGCAGTTACAGAATCCTTAGATCTATATGACATCATAAATCGGTATAGTTACTTTGATGTGTAAATGGTCTGTTTGTGGTTTTTATACCTGTATTTGTGATACGGTACAGAATCTCAATAATACTTTGTCACTATAGAAAATATTTAAGGCACGATAATTACGTTTATCTCATGTATAGTAATATACTGTGGCTTGCTGATGTTGAAAGTCATATCATATTTTTTTTTAAACATGATTTTAATTTATTTGTAAGTACAGTCCTGTTATAACGTATTTGTGAGAGCCTGACCACGGCGGACACGGACATTGAAGTGGGTTTTGTTATTAGAATATAACATGTACTTGTAGGGTAGTATCTAATGAAACGAAGAAGAGAAGAAACGACAATACATGTATTTATAAAATAGCTAGTTTATTAGTTGATGAATGATAATTGTTTCAACAAAAAATCGTACATAATGTGCCACTAGAGGTTTGTACACAATTCAGGATTAAACAAATCATGTAAGGTACGACAAGTTTGGTTACTAAAGATTTCCTTCGTGTTAGAAAAGAACGTGTTTGAAGGTTGAACCATTGTTATTCCATCAAAGGAACCCCTTTTTCGCGAAAAACATGTTTAAGCATCAAGTTCGTTACTTTTTCCGTTATTATGTTTGTATTATGTATATATTAACTGTGTTGCTCGTTTGTTAGCGATTTGAAATTGTGAATACGATCTGGTTAACGTATTCAAATATTTTGATATAAAATATTTACCTCAAAAGCCACGATTCTGTTCCTTAAACATATACCCATGGTTGAAAGTAAACTACAGGTTTAAAGCGTACTGTATTCATGTTTAAAATGAAACACACATTTTTGTATGTGTTTAAAGCGATAGTTATGTCAAATGGTTTCCATTCAAAAGATCCTTTATTAAAAAGCAGTTGTTGGTAACATTTGTTAACACCTACAGAGAACATTGGTGTACAATATGTATACCATAGGTTGATCTACTTGACATAAAAATACACAAAATATGAACCATGACATTCGTTTAACTGGTAAGCCTATGACAAACACTTAAGTAAATAGTTGCATCTACAAACACGTGAACTCGTTTTAATATTGTGAAAATATAAGACGGTTAACCCATTAAGACTAATGTACATACCAAGCATATCGTTCAAAGATATAATAGATTCTTTTCTAATTATTCCTGTCCAGTGGTCCTGCTCGTGCTGGTTTGTAAAATTCCCATTTTCGATACTTTGTATCGATGCAGGGAATTTTCTTGCAACGATGCAGTTTTCAACAGCCTGGGCCCAAATAACATCAGATCGATTGTGTATTTTCGCCACCGGATTATCTTCTATAAGAGAATAATTTACGAACAAATCACACTTAAGTAAACATTGAGATGTTCGATTCGGTTTTACCCACTGGTCTACAGCGTGATATACGGCGTATATACAACTTCTATTACCATTACCACAACAATAACAACAACAACAAAAACAACAACAGCAATAACAACAACTACAACAACAACAACAACAACATCAACAACATGAACAACTACTGCTACTGCTACTACTTCTACTACTACTACTACTACTATTACTACTACTACTACTACTACTACTACTACTAATACTACTACTACTACTACTACTACTACTACTACTACTACTACTACTTCTACTACTACTACTACTACTACTACTACTACTACTACTACTACTACTACTACTACTACTTCCACTATAACTACCATTATTACTACTACCACTACTGCTGATTCTACTTCTACTGCTACTACTACTACTACTACTACTCCTACTTCTTCTACTACTATTACTTCTACTACTTCTACTACTACTACTACTACTACTACTACTACTACTACTACTACTACTACTACTACTACTACTACTACTACTACTACTACTACTACTACTACTACTACTACTACTATTACTACTACTACTACTACTACTACTACTACTACTACTACTACTACTACTGCTTCTACTACTACTACTACTATTGCTACTACTACTGCTGATTCTACTTCTACTGCTACTACTACTACTCCTACTTCTTCTACTACTATTACTACTACTACTTCTACTACTAATACTGCTACTTCTACTTCGCCACTAACAGAAAACGGACATTGCCCTCGAATCAATGACAGAATATCAACTAACACCGACGGAGAAAGTTTCACGGGGATCGCTTCAGAGCTATTTCAATGTGTTGTCGTGCACGTTGTCGTTCTCGTTTTATGTACATGAGGCGTAAGCCTTGTGCCTCATTGGGTCTTCGTTAATTGGCTGCTAATGAGCTCAATCAGTCAAAACTCAACTACATCATTACTTACAGTACTTCAATTATATTGATATGTCCACAATGTTGCACAGTGAACTTTTGCAAACGTATAAAACATTTGATGATATAGATTTTCAAACGGTTGATTTATAATGCATGGATTGTCACTATGCTTGAGGCTGTAATTCCAGCAATGATCAATAATAAAAGCATTATTATACATCTTTTAAGGATGGATAAGTGCACCGTCAGATATGGTCTAATAAATATAAGTATTCGAAACACAAAATCTTATGTTATTAGCCGAAATCCTTTCAATATTGGATGAAATATGGTTGGTGCCTTACTTCATACCAAGGGACTTTTCACACTTTATTGCAACAATACTAACATTTAAAAGCAATACCACTCGAATAAAGGAGCTAGTTCGCTCCTCAAATCACATGCCGTTTACACAAAAACAAATGTTATAGTGTACACAACTCTTAAACGACAGTTGTTTACTAATAGGTACACTTTAAGTTCATAAAACCATGGGGTTAATGCAAAAAGGAATCGTACCTTTTTAATTATTCATTTTCGCGAGGTTCCCTTGGGCATTATCGCACCGAATTATATACCCAGTTTAATAATCATCCAGTTTAAACTATCTTACCTGCCGACCAACCTTAAGTGACTCCAATAAACCCATTTGTTGAGTGGATGCTAAAAATTGTCATGCTTTGGTATACAAAATATAAGTAATTACCTGAAATATATTTGTTGCTGCATAATAGCGCTGGGTTGGAATTAAAAGTGGCACTGCATGAATTCCAATAATAATTATATCCAGGACTGTAATTATAGAAGAACAGTAGGCAGTTTCTGTGAATGTCTTGTGAATGTTCGCTAGGAGGAACTGAAATATAAAGGTTGATGTATCAGCCACGTTCGCAGTACACCATGTGCATAATCTTATTTTAAATGAAATATCAAGATATATTTTATTGATAACTATCAAAACCCTATTTCATTTGCGCCTTTTGAGGGAAAAGGGACCTTCTACCAGGATGTAAATAGCTTATTCTGTAAACTGACAGACTTTCCTGTGCTGATTTCCGTTGAATATTCTTTTAATGCAAGCAACCATTTGTTTGTTTTACCTGGAGGTAAACATAATAAATAAATGTTTTAGTACCATTTTCTACTGTGTACATTGAGAACACGTCCATGTCAGTTGTGTCACCACATGGATATTGAAAAGCTTCTTCACATTTTCTTTACACGTCTTCTCCCGCGCGGCGTTATTACCGGCACATTTACATCGCAAACCCTAAAATAGTATTTATACTTAAATACCTATTTTTGAGCTACATTGGCCATTGTGGAAATGCCATATAGGTTATACCTCATTACCTCATCAGTTAGTTTAAACAGCAAGACATACATGTCAAAAAGAGGCCAGTATTTCTTCAAAATATAAATAAGGTCTTGTTGATAACAAAACATTAAAATTTCATTGTTTGACACAGTTTAATGAAAAACAAACTATACGTGCAATTTAAGATTTAAAGCAACGGAATACAATTTGAATGTTACATGTTCAACTGCTTTAGAGTAAGAATTTAAAGCTAAATGCAACATAATGTTAATACTATTTCAAATACTGACATTAACAGTAATAATTATCATTAATTACCCATTTAAGATGAGTATATATGTACTATATTAATCATATTAATAGAATATTAATTTTCACCAAAATTGCAAAAACCAAAACAAAGAATACTTATTATTTAAATTAATGCAAATGATTTAAAAGAAGAGGCCTCTTTGAGTAGTCAGAGGCACAAGCTTGAAAACATCTTTTCAATAGGAACCAGTAAATTTTATTGAAATCGGAAAAACATCAAAATCATCAGAAATATATGTCCTTAGAACAATTTACACAAAAAAAGTTTTAAATTGAAAGAGCTAAATATAACAATGCCGATTGCGAACACACATATGAATATATAATTGACACATATAATTGACCATGAACGGACAGAAATTACTTCTGTTGTGAAGTTACAATTAAGTCAAATAATCTTAATAGAAGCTTACAGAGATGACAAAACATTTCTAATATCTAATTTTGCGAATATTTCTTGTTCCTATAAATGTAATTAAAGACGTTTGTGTGACTTTTCCTTGAGGGTCCTTCCAATACAATATCACTAATTTCACTTTCCAATGATATTTTATCGACAAACCAAATAAGTATTGCTTATTAAGTTAGATAAGTGCAATTTTTAGCCACATGTTTAATATTACTCTTTATTATAACGTTAAGAACAAAATTTCCTCAAAGCGATAACTCTGACATTTATAGTTAGAGAAACTTCATATAAAATAAACACATTGAAGGTTTTAAGTGCAAACATTCGTTTTGCAAGGCTAATTATATGTTTTATTCCCATAGTTCGGACTAGAAATGATGTCACAATGTTATCTTAAAGGACATACCTAAAACTCTTACCAATTTCGTGCTAAGTGGCACAAGTTAAAGCCATATAAAACGCACAGAAAAGACGGAATGCTACGAGACAATAAACATTTCATAAAACAAAAACGCTGTAGGACTGAAATTTCAATGGTTGTAGTTGATAAGTGAGCATTACATAAATTTACTTTTTTGAAATAGTTGCGTCAGTCCATTGATTACAATACATATCAAGCTTCTTAAACGCAGAATTCGTTATTCAGTCATCGGTTTGAATATTTACTCGTCCCAGAACTACTCACCGCTGTTGATTTTTGAATACCGAATGTTTTGCATCCTTTTGTACGTCTACATTCGCCCAGAGTTGAAACAGAATACTCGGCACCACCATTTAATTTCTCACATCCTTCAAAACAAAGGCATTTGCTAATGGAAGTTATTTCTGACAAATCAATCCATCGTAATGAATAATACTTTTTAGTAAATCTTTTAGTTAGCAGTTTGCTGACTCCAACAATAGCGAAACAAAGAACCTAAAGTTGGCAGGTAATATTTATTTATTGATATATATATCATATTCATAATGCCAAAACAGTATTTTAAAAACGAATAAGATAGAAACCGGCAGTTCTGTTACTATTTACGCCCTGTTTAGTTTGCATAAAATTAGAACAATGTTGTTTATAGTCCATTCTATCCACCAAGCTAAATTGCTTGAACGTGCAAAGGCTTGACGCTAAAAAAAAGAGTTTGCAACAAAATCATTACCAGTCAAATGTGCGATTTAATGTTCCAGAAACTGTGCTCATTTCATGTCCAACTACATTGCTTTTACTTATATATTAAAGCTGCCGTTGGTTAAGATAAAACTTTATCTATCTGGTGGTTGAGTATTTTCAAACAACTTATAATACGATTTGATGTTTGTGATTTGTAACGATCGTCCTCATTATATACTGAACTGTCGAGTTTACAAAGGCTAACCATGTCGAAAAGCTGTGTTTAATTGCTGAATCGTACATTCGAAGAAATATTACTGTTCATTCAACTTGATTCACTTGTTTGAATACGACGTCTTTATCTAGTGTTTGTATGACTGTATCAGTTAATAATTAATTGTATTCATTTTATTCAACATTGTCATGCTAGTTGATGGACACTTTGACTTGGACCTTCTTTTAATTTCGTTATTGATAATTGTTGTGGCAAATGAGAGGTTGCGTGCATATGAACTCGTTAAAACACGAGGAAGTTCGTGTTTCAGCTCATAGGCGTTAACTCAAATATTAAAATAATACCAAGTATATTAAAGCTATTATGTTGTTCTTTAAACTGTTTCAAACCCTTATCTGTCTTGTACATAACACCGAACTTATTCATTCGGACTTGTTTTTAGTATACATGTATGTATATATATATATATATATATATATACATAAATACATGCAATTACTTACCAACATAAGCAAAACTAATCCATGTTTTGGCAAATCCAATCCAAAATCCATTGTCTTGATCTTCTACATTTGTAAGAAATTCCAAACTATTGTTAACAATGCATGAGCCATTATCCCTGCAGACTACCCTTGGTTCTGCCATGGTGCATCTAGACTCGTCCCATTTCGTTTCATCTTGCGAAACAAACTCTCCCTTACCTGAACATTCCACAAGGTTAAGCATATAGATCTATATCTAATATAAATAGATCTGTTTCATTTAAAACAATTTTAAAAAGCCTGACAAGTTTATGCTTTCAACCAAGGGAGTAAAAATATATGAATAAACAGTTTGTATACTTTTGCACAATATTACCAAACTGACGAAGAAAACCTTTGTTTATTCAACCATGTTTATGCACATCCGCTCGCCAGATCACCAAACTGATCCAAATTTATAAACATAGTGCATACCCCCTCCTTAAACAATTATACGTGTTTAATGGAAATAAAATGAGTGTGCTAAAAGTTCGGCTGAGTAAACCTTACTTACAGAGTAAATAATTGCCTTCTTAACTGATGCTGGGAGTTCATACACATATAACTAAGGTAAAGACACTTTAAATTGATCTCGTTCTCCTTATCTAAGACAAAAATCAATTTTAAATGTACTTCTGTTTAAAAAAAATAATATTTAGAATTCCTTTAATAATCAATAACCTTTCCATCATATTAACTTTATTATAGATAATTATAATGATTGATTTAGAAGGAAGTCATTGTTTGTTTAGGTAGTCATGTTTTACAATTTTGATGAAGGACCACTACATGAGGTCATAGAAAACTTGTAACCCCTGGGGTGAGACCTCTTTTGACTACAGAGACAAAGTTTGTAAAGGACCACAGCATGAGACAGTATAATAAATATTATTGGTCTAGCCCATGCGTTTTTAGAGATTTTTTAATTCGTAAGCTAGAACAACCTGTTCAGAAGTACAATTCAAGGGCTCAAACTTATTGTAAATATTGTGTTTTATAAATAGTACTTAAAACTTTGTTAGCACCGCTAGAATATTTCTTTACCAAACATAGAAACATAAATAGAATGCGTATTTCTTTTCTATGATGTAACCTCGTTCAGAAATATCTTTCGAATTATCAACACCACTAAAAGTTTTTGAAAAAAATGAAATACGAGAATGCGCCCTATAGCATGAAACGAAGTCATTACATCAGCCGATCTATACTATGGATCTACCTATATCACCCAATGATATACTATATTTGAAGGAAGTTTTCTACCGAATGTAAAGAATTTTCGATAAATCTTACCGATTATGTTTATCATTCGAAAATGCCTGATTGGAAACTCTAAACTAAGAGTTACGAAACAGTCAAACTTATTTCAATGTTAAGCCCTTTGTTCATCTGGCCAATGCTTATTTGATATAGACTGCATATTTTTATTTGAGTAATTACAATATCGACGTCACATTTGTATGACACTTTAGAACATTCCTTTTTAATCAATATAATTATTTTGAGAAGCAATGCATTTTCCAGCACTGATTCATTTATTGATTTCAATAATGTATATGGTACTCATCGATATTTGAAGGTTCATAAAATTAGAAATTCTGATGGTCTGTATCACATTTAGAAACAAATTTAGCAACAAACTTTGAAATTCTAAAAAAAATGTATCTTTATATTTGAGTTTTCAGTCATGCAATAACTATTGCCTTTTGTAAACATTTAACAACATGTCGTGTTTAAATGGTCTTTTATGTATGCTTTCATATTTTAATAATCATAGTCAATTATAGACCGTGATGGCAATTTAAATATTAGCTATATGGACTTATATCTAATGAGTTTCATATATTAAGAACGTTTTTTTCTCTTTAACAGTCATAATCATAAAACGACCTTCATGCATACATTTTTGTATGTTTATGTTTTAATATTTAAAATACATCAAAATATAAATATATAAATGGATATTTATATATTTATACATTTGATACTTCTTTTGAAAGAGTTTATATTGTTATTTATATATTAAATAGCACAGTACCTTTGCAAATCTCTCCAAAACAATACAAAATTGTCACAATTACAAAATTCAATGGATTCATTTTGTTTTCTTTCATACCACTTATAACCTCTTAAAGATGAAAAGCTGTATCGCAATGTCAGAGAAAACTAATATAAATTGACTTGTTGTTGAAAACTTCCGTGTTTGTGAGCACGTTAAATACTAGAGTAGTCATGTTGTATACATCGACGTGACATCGAGGGCTTCAAGCGAATCTTTGTTTGTTTGTTAAGTGTCACTTGAAGATGTTTCTGTGCATCAAATGTGGTAACTTAACTGGAATTTAATTCATTCTTCCACATTACTTTGTTAGCAATTTAAGTGGCCTCCACAGTGCAAAAGTTCGAAGGACCAAAACATAAAAGTTTTAAAATTTCGTTTTAATTTAGTTTTGAAGTCCCTTATTAAGCAAGCGTAATATTCGCACTTCCGTTGCAGCATGTGAAGATGTAATAATGAGTTGAGCACCTTTTATGAAAGATTTTCAACCCAAAAGCATTTACATGTTTTTCGGAAGTGTCTTTATACAAAATAAATATGTTTTTGCATCAAAAGTTCAAGACTTACCCGATCAGCAAGGCCTTGTACTTCAACGTTTCAAACGGTCTGTTCAGGTATAAGTTGTGGTCAAAACATTGATGTTATTATCAAATGATGAGGGAATATATATTTATATTCTAATTTTACTCGTCTGTGTACGTTTTTGATCTTTTTGTACTTTGTTTATGATTTCATGTATCTTTTTCCAGCCACAACTCCCAAATATATTTCAAAAAATGAGGAAAAAAGACGAGCGTTGGCATCCGCTAGCGGTGCTTTTTGGGTGCTTAATTGCTTTTTTGCTGTTACATTTGTATTTTTGCATAGATCTTTCTGTATTTAATTCAAGTTAGTTTTTGTTTGTGCCTAATTTGTTTCGTATAATCACATGTATAAGGAATAACGATTTGTTTGCACATTGCATTAACTATGGCTAATAAGCAAGCTGAAATCAGTCAAGTATAGTTCGTTTGTGCATGTATCAGTAGGCGAATGCAATTATACCGTAAATGCAATGTTTGGTTTAAGTATGAGTTTCATTTTTTGATTTATGCATGTACTATGTAAAATGGTGCTTCTGTGGGGTCTGGACCAGGTTGACTAGAATATAAGAAATGGTCGTTCTGGACCAGATCGTTCTCTCAATTTCAGTAGGAATCTGTTTATTCTGAAACTTCTATATATGGAACATATAGATCGTTTCAGAAAATCTTAATACGCACTATGAATATATTTTAATACAATAATAGAGGAAAAACATTTTACTTTAATGATGAATCTAAATCACCTATACATGGCACTATATTGTTTAACATTAAGTACGGAACCTAATATGAATATGCATGTATCAAATGCGATAATATTTTTGGCTAAAAATGAAGAAAGGATAGGAATATAATGTTTATTTTTGAAAATCGAAATACAACTAGCAGAAAATTACGCAATCGTCTTTATACGACCCCAAAAAGATGCAGTTTTTAACAACGCGTTAGTTTATGCGTTTCGGTTTATGACATCATCGTATAATGAGCTGGTGGCTTTGTTCTGAAACATAAAAATAACTACTTCTATATCAGACAAACTTTAATCAACACACAGCGGTTATTCTTTGCTAAAAGTTGAACACAAACAAGGGAATTGAAACCTTTATACAAAATAGATAAATACAGATATAATGGTGGAAGATGGTTAAAATATCTCATTTTCATGAATTAAAAACTACAGCATCCGTTTATTTTTTTACAAGACATAGAACCAACACATACTACTCTCTCTGACGGGATCATGGAAAACTTCAATTATCTGATTATTGGAGTTTGTAAATTAGCTTTAGTTTCAGCATTGATAACCGGGTTTATTCCGGAAAAGTGGACCGAGGGTTATATATTAAATGAAGTTGGGAATTTCCGAGTAATCATATTATTAAGTGTTGTTGGAAAACTATTCATAACTATAATTAATAGTCGGATTTTAACTTTGGCCGGATATGACCATATATATATATATCGAGGCACTAGCTGGATTCAGAGCTAAAATGTTACCGTGATAATATAATAGTTTTGTATTGCAAAATTTAATTTACCATGTTCTTAATGAAAACAAGCTGTTATTTTGTGTTTTGTTGATTTTACAAAAAAACGTTTGGCTTTATAGTACCAGACAATATGTGGAATAAACTGTATAGATAAAGATTAAGAGATTTTTTCAGTAATAAAGGTTTCGTATAAAAATGTGTATTCAAGAGTTAAACACCAATACAAATTGCAGTCTTTGAATCTCAGTACGGTGTCCGTCAAGGCGTCTCCTTTATCATTTTCATAGAATATAATGTATTTTTCATAATTGGTTCTACACGGGTGGTTTTAGGCGCTAAATAGTCATTCAGTGTCAGAATGTTTGACTGAATGGGTCGAAATTTATGATATAATTTTATAAATTATACTGTTGTAGTAATTTCGATATTGTATATTGTCTGTGTCAGCAAAATGTATTATTTAAAATTATCGTTTTTGTGAACGTGTGTGTCAATTAGTATAAGCAAATTTTACTTGCTTCTTGAATTGATTATGTCACAGAATAATATTCATGGAAGAACATGTTGACGTTTATTAACTCATATATTTATTTAATATGATGTTTGAATATTATTAATGATAAACAGTATTGTAAATCGACATATATGTATAAGTCAACGTCCGAGTGCTACAATGTACTCAATTAATTAAATTCATTTTTAAATAGTAAGTGTGTTTGTTACGTAAGAGACATGTTGTCCTTAAAGGAATTCGTCACGATACTTAAATTTTGGAAAACAATGGCAGATTGTGAAGAAGCAATACGACATCGTCACATAAGAAAGTCTGAACGCTTGTCTGAACACACAAAACGGCTCTTTTCCCTGTGTTGGGGACTATTTACGTATCTAGAAGAATGTTGTCCCCCACCCACTTAAATAGGACAAGACAGATATCATCACAGTAGAACGTCAGTCTGATGACTATGTCGCCAGGGCTGATCGGTCTGGTTGCGTTCCTCTGCGTAACAGAAGAAAATCTTTGATTATACGTCACTGTTCACAAATCACCGCGTTCAAAGATTGAGCGTGAAAATGCGTCTTCGAAGCACATAACTGTATCTACTCGTGTGTGCCAACTGCCAACATCAAAAGACAATGTCGCTCAGAACCCTTTATCACCACCAGCCAGCACTGCAAAGTTACCGACGCTTGATCCTACGCCCCGAGTTATTTTTCCTGCCCACGAATACACAATCCCCTTCTGGTTGCCGCAATTTAACCTCTGATTACTCTCTTAACAACGAGTACAATATAACGCAGATATCGTCTTCAGTGCCAACCAAACATTCGCCGTCAGCACAACAAAGGATCGTCACGTTTCTTAGACAAATCTACGACGCCATTTTGGTTGTTTGTTTATACAGGAATACCCAGAAAAAAAATCATTTCTTCTTTAAAGTATTATTTCGTGGGACAAGATGAACTCTAATGTGCCTTTTTTTTATAAAACAGCCGTTGAAACTTCGATTAAACTGTGCTTAAGGATTTGATTGGGATTGTTCTTGTGCTGCAGTTTTTTTTTTATCAGCAAAAAATATATATCCTTCCAAACGGTCATGTCGAAACCAAGAATGCAAATATGTTTGGCAAATAACTTCAGATACAGGGCCTCCTCGGCGTTGTGGAAATCACGCCACTATCTCTGGCTTAGACTGATAGTGGATTGTTTACCATTTGCCGAATTATTTCGAGCTTGTCCAATAAGAATGGAGCAATGAAATGAAAAAAAGAAAATCCGAAATAGCGCCGATCGGTTCATACGGATGATTATCAGTTTTTTTCCTATATCTAATACTTTGCAATGTAGATAAAAAAAATAAAGACAATTTTTGGACATTAAATTCAGTTTGTTCATCATCTTAAATCTGACACAATATGAATACCTAGTACGTTGGAGGTTATTGAGTCTTGAGGTAATGGTAACCCATTCATCTGAAACAGTTGTGTTTATGAAGGCTCTTAAGGAAAATATTTTTAGGCTATCTAAACATTATATGTCAATCCTTAAATTATTGGTAGGCAGAGTTTTTCCTAGCCCTTTAATCTAGGTCACATGGATTATCCAGTTCATGATATTATTTTTTGTTTTTAAAGTGCTTAGACCCAATTAGGATGACTCCTGTTAATATGTTCTGCCCAACTTAATAATACAATGATACAGGGATAATCCAGATAGTCGAAAAATAATAATAAAAAAAAACCTTTTAGAAGCGCATTGTAATGTAATGTAAATTCTTCTGCCTTGCCAGATAAACTTCCTCCATCCAAGGCATTAACCTAGTATTCTCTATTTATCCATATTTCAATGTTATATGCCTTATCAGAGACAACATCGACTTGAAAACAATGAATAATAAAGTTAATAATACAAAGCAAACTGATAACGGAATATCAATAAGAAACTAACATTTGTTTTTTTTAAACTCCGTCCGGCCGCTCTCCATCTAATTATGCCTGTTTCCAATCAGAATGAGGACATTACGATCATGACCTGTAGTACGTAGATCATATGGTTTAAGATCGCAAATTTCTAGACGCAACCCGTTTTTGGCGTAAACTGCGTTTCAATAAAACAGTCATCGTGTAGAATCTACCTGTAACGTAACGGGTGTTCCCGAGCACGCTAAAGCAGAGTAAGGTATATGATTAAGGTAACTTATAGAAACAGGGCCAGGACATTTCGTTTTGGCATAGTTACATAGGCGCTAATAGTTAGAGATGAACACTTACTCCCAAATAAGATTTACCACAATGAATAATATTCTTTTAATATTCCAAAAAGGATGAATCAATGTCAAATATCAATGGTTCTTATGACGGATATCGAGTTTAATTTGAAAGAAATGAGCAAACACAGAATTACTATCTTATGGGACTACAGTAGACCACAGTAAATCTTTTAGCATTCACCAATCATTTAATATATTTGCGCTGTCTGCTATTGAATACACGGTTACAATCTTGTTATCAGTAATTAATATTTTCCATAACTGCATTATTTAGTAAATAGTTAAAGGGTTATAAGTTAAAATTTATGTTCGTAATACATGTGTATGTAATGATTTTGAATAAGAGTGTCACTTAAATATGTACGGTGACCAAAGAAAGAAATCTAATTCGTATATTTATCAGAAATGACACCAATAAGTCATTCACATTAAAACCTTATACAAAGATGGTGACGAATGGGTTCATCGTTGATGGTTTTAACTTGGCAGCAACATGGTTAAATCCAACAAACAATTTTATTACTTTATTTGCTATTAATTGACGTAAGTGTTTATGGCTATAAGAAACAGTTATTAAAACACAGAATGCACACATGCGATAAAAAACACAAATGCAAAATTGGATAAAATGATAAAGCATTAATCTCAATTATGTAAAAGCGATGCAATACTCTTTACAAATAAACTTAGAACGTCTAAAGCATTAAATGATCGCAAATTTATCTCCGCCGAAAATCAGGATGTGAACTTCTATACAAGTGCAACATATACGGCATGTTTATCAACATCAAATAAACAGTGGCTGCCGCCGTCAGCAATTTGGCATACTCTGTTACCTATAACGCGGAATCTACAACTAAAGAAACGACTCATTACAACATAAGGTGTCCATACATGACCATGTTGCATTGGTTTTACTTCAGGCCAATAGTTTAACCGAAACGTTAAAATACGCTCACAATATCCGCGTGGTATAAAACGAAACGCTTTGAAGAGTTGAAACTGAATGCCTGAAGCTGTTATTAAGGCGATAAAAATTGACTGTCTCTTCGTTCCAAACAGGCATTAGGAGCCCATTTTGGTTAGTATATGTCGGAAACATATGTTCTGGTTAAGTTGACAATGTTGATTTCTTTCATATTTCATGTAATCTGATTATGTCATGTACATACATAGCTTTTAACTGGCACATAATTCTACCATTTCTTTTTTATCACGGCATAATCAGCTTGCTGATCGTTTGCATCTTTATTCCTACTAGGTTTTAGAGCACTGGAAGTATCATATCCACTATCTCCATCCGTTAGTGACTTTCCATAGACGTTATCGGTGCCAGAGCTCTCCGATTCATGTTTGTTCAGGTGGTTGTATGTATCACTGTCATCTCCGAAATTATCATTCCGTTTTCCGTCGATCAGGTTATTCGATATGTCGTATTCATTTTCAGTTTGTCTGTCCGACTTTGGCGGTCTTCCACTAATATGATCGTACTCATTAGTCTGATATAACGTGACTTTGTTATAATTGTTATTTGGCTTAGCCATTCCAGACTTGGCTGGTCCCTTTTTGCCATCGGTTGTGTCGTAATCATTATTACTATCTTTCTGCGACATTTCGGTCAAATCATAATGGTCAACATCGGTCGCATGTGGCTCTGCATAGTGTTCGGTCTCCTCCTTGGTTTCCCTATTAAATGTTTTTTCAAGCACAAAATAAGAATGAATTGAGTCTGTTAATTCATTCATTGTGTTTGTAGTAGATTCAAATGTCGGTGTTGACACGAATGAAATTTCTGTTCTTGTGTCTTCGTTGTGGTTGTCTTTTTCATCCTTTGGTGTGTAGCACTTTGTTAGAAGTCCCCTTTAAAGTCAAACGAAGTCAGCATTTACTTATCATTTATGATTGTATATGGTATCAGTCGGATACATAAATTTATTTTAGCAATCATATAGACTATTTCATGACATCTGACGACTTCTAGTCTCTTTTTGAGTTATGACCGAAGGTTACGATAACAACGCGGCTGCGGACGACGACATCAAAGATACTTAAGACACGTCTTTTTCTTCGAAAATTAAACGAGGGAAATAATTTGCCTATAGCATGGAAATTAAACAAATATACGTTGGATCATTTAACAAGATTTAAATCCATGTTCATTGCATTATGTTTAAAAAAATTGTTCATTCAATTATAACCGTGTGCCAACTAAGAGAAAGATGTTTACGTTCTTCCTAGTGCAACATTTAGAAAAGTGCAAGGGATTAGGACCTTTAAAACATATAAGCAGCAAGATAAAGACATGTCGCTTTAACTGTAGAGAAGTCTTGAGCTATAATCCGTGGTGTTTTGAAACAATATTTTAAACTTTCGCGTTTTAATTCATCTGGTTAAAATATATATATATATTTACAAATATACTAAATAAACCTACCTTCGTTTCAAGAACACCAGCACAATGATCGTCACAACAACAAGCACTACCAGAGATACGGACAAACCAGCAGCAAGACCTGCCATTGATCCTGTTAAATATAAAATATCTTTGGGCGTTTATGTTATCACAATCATTTGTGATTGCAAGTGTGCGAGTTAAATCGTGCACAATCAACTCAAATTTAAAATACCATATTTTCTTTTTGCTCCTTTTGTTTCTTTATTGTTGGTTTTAGGAAACAATATATAAATATAGAGTTGTATTCAAAAATAATAATGATGCATTCAAAATGCTTGATGTGTGATTAGCTCAATATACATTCGATTCATACCAAAAGTAGACTCAGCAAATGCGGAGTGCTCATGAATCTAGCATATCTTTTGTTTCACATGTCGGTTGTTTCTCTTTTATTTATATTTTAGAACATTATTTTTATACATATTCGTGAACTCAGATTTTGATATTCAAAACACTCACTTGAATTCACCCAATTCAATTGCTTTTCTAACGTGCTAAAGCGTCTTAGATAGAAAAATTCAAAAGTTAATAATACATTTAAAATGTCATACAGATTGAATGCCTGTTACAGAATGGTATATCGCGCCCCGTATTCAATTGTGTTGTCAATGATTTTCGGAGGCGTTTTAATGGACCTATACAAAGCCGACATATATGTATTGCCTCTCATTGCTGGACACTTTACTAGGTATTTAAATGCCGTTTAATTGTTGTACAAACTTAACCATTGCTTTTGGAATAACTTCGTTAAGTAAAGTGATCGAATGTAACGCTCAAAAATCCTTTTTACCTTAACATTTCGAGTTTTGAAAAAAACACCACACTAAATGTTTCGTTTAAATTTGTTGCATAAGAATAGTTTAAAGTATGACTATTGTTTCTGTATATACATTGCATTGTTTATATAAAAAATGTATAACAATTTCCCATATGTGAATTCTTAGGGCGTCCATTATACTTCAAATGTATCATGATATATAGTTAATTAAGAATCTCGGCCGTATTAACAAAACCACTGACTTATTTTTAACTCGGCGAAGACATGTCCATTTTAAAAAATACTTGCTTGCTCTACATATGACTTCAAAATAATTTATATATATTGACGGGTGTTGTGATTTATTTATAATAAATTGGTACAAAAATAACATAAATTGCATCAGTTTGGAATCATATACTGTGTAAAAACTTGGCCTGTATTCTTGTCCCTCTAAGTTGGATCTTGATTAAATGTAAGGTTACTTGGTTTGAATCATGTAGTTAACATTGCATTTATACTTTAAAATAGTTTTGTTATCACAGGTAAGATTTTATCATATGTTAAACCTTGTTTCCGCTTTAATATAACTATCACGTATGTCTTAGTATTACACATATGGAATATAACATTGCTCTTTTTCTATTGGTCAGAAAATGTATCACTACTTGTAAACAATTTTATTTCATGTTTCTGCTTGATTGAGACTATTCCAGCAAAATCAAACGTTTAATCCTTATTTTGGTTTTATAATTAATATGATATTTTTTGTTTCAGTGTAAGATTGCAATATATATCATCGAATGAGCACCAAAAGTTATATTTCACGAGAATATTCATTTTTGGTGTTCACGAGGTGAACTATTTTGCAACCTTACACTGAAATAAACAATTCTCGTATATGCTTTAAAAGGATATAAAATAACATGAATTCGTAGTTTTATAGAAATAGCACCAAATTACATGCGGACATAACCTCATTTCGGATATGACGCTGTTAAACATGTGTCCCAGCCCTATGTGCATTAGAGTTGATTTAGACTAGAAAACGTTATAATTTCAAACCAGTGAACAATATCAAATTGATATCTTCACTTTTTCAAACAGTAAAATATAAATTTTGACTTACAGGTAAATCTCTACAAACCAGCGGAAAGCATATATTTATTTTAATAACGGAGTTCGTGTTATATATTGATTGAAGAGCTGAACGTGATATTTACTCTTAATAGTGTATCAAACGTTTTGAAGATGTTCGGTACGTAATGTGTTCATACTTTATACTGTATAAAATCGTAAAGTTATAACCTGATTCCGAATAAGAAGATTGTGTCTGTGGCGTCGTTGTAGTGGGTCCTACCGTTGGGCCATCTAAAAAAAAGCACGCTAAATCATATGCTGAGAATAAGATTAAACAGGATCTCGGTAAAATGTAATGCTAGTAGGCTTGTATCAGTGGGTTCTAATGCATAGTTACTACCTATCAGGTTTGTAAGAAGAGATAAATTAGAAAGGATGTTTTTAAATTATAGTGTTTTGGTCTGTTACTGTCTTAAACGTCCACAGGCACTATTTCACCCTCTTTACACAGTGTCCACATGTAATTAATTGAGATTTCAGATGTGTTTACTTAAATGTAAACTGTAATATAATAACATAATATTGAGGTGAGTTGATGCCACGTCTACCAGTGATCCATCCCGGACAATGATTTCGTCGAAAATTGGTAAGTTAATTGAATATGACTTATTGTTTAAGATGACATTAAGGTCATAGTTTCACCTGTATTGTCAACCATAAGTCGAATGTTAAAGTAGTATTTTTATTATAAACATAATATTTTATGAGTTTAGTCCGTCAATAATTGAGCATTTTTTAAACCAAACCAAACCATCTCCGAAAAAAAGCTAAAAGGAGACTTGAAACAATATCAAAATAATCAAAATATTACAAAAAAATCGGCATGTTTGAGCAATTTAAAATATCATCTATGTAGAGTATCAACAGCTTTACCATGACGCAGTTTCAAGCATATATTCAGTGTAGATTTTCTGGATTTGCGTTTCTATAAAACTACTTGTTTGCAATAAAGATAAAAATAGGAAATAAATTCATTTTAAAACAAATGTAAGACGCTTTTTTCTATTGTGATAGCCGCGCTATCTTTTGGCAAACATTTAAAGTCGAAATTACAAGTTGAAATACTTTTTGTACTAAATACATTAATTGTAATTAATCACTTAAGTTTAAATGACAAACTAATGACTACATATGGAATGTTTAAGTGAGGTTTTGTTAAATATGAAAGTGCGTTGGATTCTTTAGACTTTTTTGACCGTGTATGCTACTTGCATTATACACCATATATCTGTATACCTCGGTTTTGATATTGAATATTGGATATAGAAACGGCAAGGACTGGTTTCGTATTCAACCAATATTTTCATCAACTATGTTTGCTGTAGTGAAATTGCTAATGTTTGTTTGAGTACCACACCAGGCGCGCTTTTGCTCATTTTGTTTTTAAAGAATGAATATTCAACTGTATTCTAAGTAACTGTAACAAGCAATCGATCCGAAGCAAACCATTGTAAGACAAATTGATTTATACATACATGTAATAATAAGATATATAGATACAACGGGCTTGCAATTAAAGGTTGATTAAGAATAACATGATTGAACATTTTATTCCTTATCCAACATATTCCGAGAACTGATCTTTAAGATATTCTATTTACGATTATATATCAAAGCAAATGCAAACTTCTAGAATGATGCAAGAAGGTTATAAAGAAATAAGATGAGCGTTTAGTGTATTCTGAAAAGGTCAATATCTCAAAACCTGACCATGCCATTGACACACAATAGAATTCCAATATGGCTTCAAGCGTTAGTTCCAAATTAAACACAATTGTAACACCCTCGCTCCAATCCACGTCCTATACACCAAGCCGTGCAATCGTATATTTACAAGATCAAAACAACCACGTCCGACGAAACAAAGTTTATTTCTAGCAATTCTTTATTTCTTAATTGCAATTTTTTGTTCTATTGTACGAAGGCAGAGCTGACTCGCAGATCTTAACCAGAAACAGACTATCAGAATCCTAACAAAAAAGCAGACTGCCTCGCCGCGGTCCGTAAACCTTAAGATTTAAACCCGATTACTTTTTTCAGATTTCAACCACTTTGCAGACAATCTAGATTTCCAATCAGAAGCATACTTGAACTCTGACTTTAAACTTACTAACTATTAAGCTCCGTGTTAGTGTTTAATACTTTCAAATTAACCCAAAATTAAAGTTATTATAAATAAAAAGTTACAGTGGTTGTATTGTTTAGAATGCAAAACATATATGTACAATGACGCAAAATTCAAACAACCACACACTTACCCCAATATTAAGTATTAACGAAATAGATTCATGCTAAATTTATACTTACCTCCCACGCACACGCTTTTTCTCAAGTCACCTTCTTGAGAAAATTTGACGTGAAAAGTCTGGTTTATCTTCTCCACATATGCATACGTCAAAGGTGGATTGGTACTTATATCTGTAAGTTAATTGATCAGTAAATGTTATACGACGTATGATAAAAAATATCATAAACTTTCTCAAGTTAGCACATATACTACCCATTTATGACAGACATATGTTTCAAATAAGTTTCAAATATTAGTAGAACAAATCATACGATTCTATTTTGTTCTAAATATTGCATTTTACTATAATACATACTATAATACATGATGTCAACGCGAATAAGTGCATGTTATAATAGATATCATAATAGAACAAATCATACGTGTCTACATCCTTTCAGAAAAAACAACAACACTAAATACCAGAAATAATGGCTAAACTTTAAGGCATTTGAATCAAAATTATTGTTTAAGTTATAAATATTCCAAATGAAAACCACCAATACTGTCCGTCTTGCAATTTGGCCCCTTTTGCATTGTAATATAATCCAACCCTTTCTTTATGTTACATTTTTAAGCAGTAATGCCAAATTTATTATCCAATAATATAGGTATGTAAGGTAACGCAATATCGCCATGAGTTAAATATTCTTGTACTCTCAGAACAATATACAATTATATGTTTTTAAACAAAATTTGCGAAAGGCGGGCAGATAACTACGCAACAAAAGGTTCCCAAATTCTAGATCTATCAAAAGAATATAAAAAATAACAGAGCTATCTATTCGAAACGTTCAAACGTACACTAGGAAACATAGTGGAATCTGCTAATGTGCCTTATTTTTCTAATATATCTTTTTTAATATTTGCTCGTACGGTACATAACTAACACATGCAATGCCACTATGGAAAATGTTTTTTTCGTCAAGATGGTAACATTCATCTCGCACATTTTTACAGAAACAATACATACATATATATATATGTTATATATATATATATTTTTTTTTTCATATTGTTTCTGCAACAGGCAAGAAAATGCCAATTGATGACAAGATATATTTTGAAAATAGTGTTTCATATCTGTTATAATCGCAATAATTTGTTTAACCGCTACTAAAATAATCCAAATAATGTGTGCAAATACGTCTGAACAAAATCGCAGTAAATAGTTAACAAGAGCAACAGTAATTAGTTCTCTCTTATAAATATCCTCTATGTATGGCAGTTAGGAAACATTAACGATAAAACGTTATACTCGTATATTATTAAATGAAGTACAATAAACTGAAAGTAAACTACGTTTGATAAATAACTGTATTCATTTGATGTACACTTTTGTTCGTTTTAGATCGTTCTGTTAAAATGCAGTTGTAGGTGACATTTGTTTACGCTTGTAGAGTAGAAGTTCAACAAAGATGGAATAATGTTCATACCTAGCATATCGCTTAAAGATATAATTGATTCTTTTTTGATGATTCCTGTCCAGAAGTTCTGGGCGTCCTGATTTGTAAAATTTCCATTTTTAATACTTTGTATCGAAGCAGGGAATTTTCCTTTAACGATGCAGTTGTCAACAGCATAAGCCCAATATTGATACGTTTGATTGTGTCTCTCCGCCAACGGGTTATTTTCTATAACAGAATAGTGAATCCATCATGATATCAAACAAAACACACTTAGGTAAACATCGAAATGTTCGAACCTGTATAACTGTAAGTTGTATATACCACTACTACTACTACTACTACTACTACTACTACTACTACTACTACTACTACTACTACTACTACTACTACTACTACTACTACTACTACTACTACTACTACTACTACTACTACTACCACTACTACTACTACTACTACTACTACTACTACGACATCAAATATTGAGGTTTTCAACGGCAGTAAAATCGTAATATGATATACATGTAAATTGCCGTCAGACTTATCCTTTTTAGTCGTTTTTATTTCAAACATGTTGTTATCACAAATCCAGTCTTTGTGAAATAAAAATATACTGTGTACATGTATCTTTCCAAATACATATAAGCTTTTTAATCCGTCTGTTTTTGTTAGAGGACGATCCGTACAACCGCACGTTTTGTTCGAGTGCATTTCATAACACCGTTCCTAATGCATCGAGAGTTTGCGCCAAGATTAGGTTTAGTTTTAATTATCATTACATTAAGATAATATCACGCAACAAGTTATCAACGTTTTATACAACATTTTATAATGTACGTGACTATTACGTTACGTAATTACGTTATGGTTTTACTCTCATGCGACAACCATATATACACAACGCTTAAAAGGTTCCCAAATCTAACAAGCTAAGGGTCAAGTGCAATAAACAGCTTGTCATGTCTCCTTAGATCTCGGCCGAGTGAAAACGTGTCATAAGATTCAAGTCAACTCCTACGTTGTTAAATCTGCCTGCGTGTTGCTAATCTCATTGGATAATAAATATACCACAGAACATAATCAGTTTTATAATTGATATAATGTGACGCCTGCTACTAAGGGTCGCACGGTAAGCCAGTACCAGTGAAACATTTAATTGCAACAGTATTGCAAAGCCTTCAAGTTATTGCTAGCTCCGATAAGGCTTAGATTTACCATTTTTCAAACATAGCAATAAGTTTTCTAAACTCTAAGTGATTCAATTCTACTTCGTTATTACACCATAATTTTAAAGAATAACATCCGGCATCAATAACAATATCCTTGCGTATCTTATACAAGCATGGGGAGAATGGGTTGTTTGAGTGTTTACTGCTATTTGTGTTTATAATTTGGACGCGTGTCAACTATATTCAAGTGACCAACGTGAACACAAATACTATTGATTTCTTTTGCGAAGCGTGACCTGCGATTATATTTTTACAATTCTTCAATATTCAGCGTACATCATGTTCATCACACTACAAAGATATACAATCAATCAAAACAAAATCTAATCTGTTAGACATTGATTGATAATAGAAAAATACAATGAAGTATCCGTGACTTGAAATTATAGCGACGTTGACAAAGGGAAAGCCACCAACGAAAAACGGCCAATGCCCTGGAATCAATGACTTAAGATCATCTTATAGCGACGGGGTAAGTATCACTGGGCTCGTTTTAAGGCGGTAACCCCAATTTTTATTAATACAAATGTTTAAATGTGCCTGTGGTCTTTCGGTGTTGTCTTGTACGTGTGTCTCCCGTTTTGTGTATGTGAGGCCTAAGCCTTGTGCTTTATTGGATATGCAATAAGGTGGCTATTGAGCACAGTCAATCAAAAGTCAACTACCGCTACTTCCAGTAGTTCATCAGACAATTGCAGAAAGTAAATTTTGCAAAAGTAAAAACATTTTAATATTTGTTAATACATTGCCAAACGGATAACTCATACTATTTGATTTGTCACTATGCTTACGGTTGTAATGGTCAATAATAAAAACAGTTATTTAAAACTTTGTAGGCAAGATAAGGGCATTGAAAGATAAGGTCTAAGGAATATAAATATTCGAAACACAAAATGTCATGTTAGCAACCAAAATTCTTTCAATATCGGATTAAATTTGGTCTTATTCTTACTCTTAGAAGAATTATCCGTTGCTAACAAAAAAAGCTTTTTGCACATCATTACAACAATATTTACTAACATTCAAAACAATCACATTCGAGCTAGTTTGCTCCTCAAATCACATACCGATTAAAAATTAAACAAAAGTGAGAGTGTACACAACTCTAAAACGATATTGGTTCACGAAAACGTGCACTTAAAGATAATAAAATCTCTTGTGTTATATGAAAAAAGAAAGCAAACCTGAAAAATATTTGTTGCTGCATAATAGCTTCGGGTTTGTGGTTAAATTGCATGACTCCCAATAATAATCATTTCCAGGTATTTGTTTATGCGAGTAGTAAAACAGTAGGCAGTTTCTGCAAATGTCTGGTGAATGTTCACTAGGAGGAACTGAAATATAAAGGTTGCTGTATCAGCCGAGTACAAAGTACCCCATGTACAGTCTCTTATTTAATTGAAATAAGATATATTTCATTAACGAATATCAAACCATATTTAAATTGTGCAACCGGAGGGAAAAAGATACCTCTTCCAGAATGTATTTAGGTGTATAGCTTAATCGGTAAACTGTCAAACTTTTCTGTGTTGATTTCCGATGAATATATACTTATATAATAAGCATACACTCGTTTATTAGTTTCGCCTGGAGGTAAACATTATAAGTTTATGTTATTAGTACCATTTTCAACAGTGTAAACTGAGAATATGTCGGTGTTAGCTGTGTAACCACACGGATATTGATCAGCTTCTTCACATTTTTTTCCGCATGGTTGAGTCAGCAGGGCTTTTTTACTGGCACATTTACATCGCAGACCCTGAAATAGCATTAATACTTACAGACCTATATCTGAGCTACTATGGCCATGGGAAAATGTCATGGAATTAATGACCCATCAGTCAGTTAAAACAACAAGACATAAGCTTCTAAAGAGGATGAAAGACTCGTTGATAACAACACATTTAATTTTCATGATTTAACATAGATTAATGAAATGCAAATCATACGTGTAATTTAAGATTTTAAGCAAGGTCATCTAAACTTGAATGCTAGTTCAATCTGTCTCACAATAAGAAATTAAAGCTAAATGTAACATAATGTTATACTATCTCAAATTATACTGAAATTAATAGTATTTACTTATCATAAAATACTATTTTAAAATATTTAAGATGAGTATATGTGTTTTATATTAATAATATATTTACCAAAATTGTAAAACATGAAACAAAGGTATGGTGTCCTTATCCAATGAAAGTAATAATTTTAATGAAATTATGCAAGTTTTTAAAAAAAAATAAGGGGCCTGATTGAATAGAGAGAGGCACAAGCGTGGCAGTGTTCTTTCATGCCAGAGAATAACATTCAAAATAGGTATCCGTATCCAACATTTAAAACGAAAGAAATATAAATTATCAGAAATGTGTATTCTACACATATGTCATGAAAAATAAATAAAAAAACAGCTAAATATAAGTATTCGCGGATTGTGAATACACACCGTACGTTCTATTGGACAGTAAATACCTTTACAGTGGAGTACAGTATCACTGTTTCACAAATATGATACTATTATGAATGAACATTAAGTATTGCTTTGCTATTCAACTACGAAATACAATTTTAGCCACATTTTCAATAATATATTTTATTGTCAAGTTTAAAAACATTTCTTCTTGCTTATAACTCTGAGAATTTATGATTTAAGTAACATTATATAAAACAAGAATACAAATTGAAGATTTTCTGTAGATACTTTCGTTTTGGATGGCTACTGATATTGAAATATTGAACCAGACATGATGACCTAATGTTATCGTCAGGGACATACGTATAACTATAACCAATTTACTGTTAGGCACAAGGTTTATGGCCTAGCAAACCGCACACAAAAGGCGGAACACTTCAAGGCAACAAACATTTCATAATATAAAAAATGTTGTGGGGCCGAAATTTAAATGGGTTAAGTTGTTACAGAAGCATGGCATAAATTAATATTTTGTTAATGGAATATAGTTGATAAAAAGTTGCTTTAGTTCTTCGATGAATTCAAATATCAAACATTTTTCCACGCATAGTTTGTTATTCTATGATCAAGTTTAACATCGGTTAACCTACCCGGTTTCGTCAAATTTCGAATCTTCCAGCAAATTTCTCAGTTTAAATATTCATTTACTTGTCCCGTAATTTCTTACCGCTGTTGACTTTTGTATACCGAACGTTTGGCATCCAGTTGTACGTCTACATTCACCCAGAGTTGACACAGGATATTCAGTTTCGTCATTCAATTGGCCACAATCTTCAAAACAGTTTGCTTATGGAAATAATTTACAGACAAATCAAACCAAACGTGGTTAATGATACCTTTAAGCAGAACTTTTATTTAACCTTAATAAAGCGAAACAAAGAACCTAAAGCCGACAGGTAATATGTATTTGGTCATAAACATATCATATTCAAAATGTAAATATACTGCCAAAATAGTATTAAAATATCGATTGAGATAGAAACTGGTTGTTCCATTTCTATCTGCCTTGTTTAGTTTGCACAAAATAAGTTCTGCCTAAGACAGTTTAATTTATAGCCACTCTGTTTTCCAAGCTAAATTGCTTGAACGTGCAACGGCTAAATTTTAAAAGAAATAGTTTGTAATGAAACTATTGCCAATCAAGTTTGCAATGTAGTTTTTTTACTACAAACTGTGCTCATTTCGAGTAAAATGACATTGATTTTATACTTCTATTAGAAAACTGGCGTTGGTAACGATAAGGCATTCTGGTGGTTGAGTATTTTTGGTCAACCTATAATGTGATATGATGTTTGTGATTTGTAACAATAAATTAAAGTGTTACATATTTCAATTCCACAAAATACACTCGATGGCCTAAATATTTATCAGAAGATATAAGTTCTTAACCCAAAATTTACTTAGTCGAGCTATGTCGAATGGCTGGTTTTGAAAGACTGAATAGTACTTTAGAGGAGATATTACTTTTATTTAGATTAATTTATGTGTATGTAAAGTCTGTATCTGGTATTTGTATAACTGTATCATTTGGTATTTTTTTTCCATTTTCTTCTTCATCGTCATGATAGTTTTTGTTACCTTTGATTTGGATTTTTTTTAATTGTTTTAAAGTTTTGATAAATGTATAGGCAAATGAGAGACTGCCCTCGCATAAACTCGTTTAAACTCCAGGAATAAAGTGTTTCAGTGTTTCAGATAAATATATTAATGCTTTTTAATATATTGTTTTTAAACCGTTTCAATAGCAATTCTGTCTTGAAAATAAATCCCTTATTTCATTGGACCTGTTTGGTTATACATGTATGTATATTTACATTAATACGTGCATTAACTTACCAACATAAGCATAACTAATCCATGTTTTGGCATATCCAATCCAAAATCCATCGTCTTGATCTTCTGCATTTGTAGGAAATTCAAATCCATTTTCAACAATGCATGAGTCATCATCCCGGCAGGTTACCCTTGGTACTGATAGGGTGCAACTAGACTCGTTCCATTTCGTTTCATCTTTTGTAATAAAAACTCCATGACCTGAAAATTCCACGTATTTAGACACATGCTGATCTATATCTCGTACAACTAGTATATTGATATAATTAAAACAGTTTTTGAATAGCAAAATAAGTGTGTGCATACAACCACGACAGTATGTCTATAGGAATATTAAACTACGATTGTATGTTTACAGGATTGAACAGTTTGTATATTTTTATAGCACAATATAAACACATTTAAGAACAAATACATTTTCATTATACTACCGTTATAATTAAAGAAAAAGCCTGTCCGTCACTGAAGTTCGTATTGTATCATTAATTAGCAGTTGTCTATCGATAGTGAAATGAAATGTACTCAATTCGTTGTAACCTCTTATAAGATTTTTTGTTCTAAAACGTGTAAAAAAATGTATCACTAAAGAATGTCTATGACGTCATGCACTACTCCTCCATCACTCTGCATTATTTTGCTGTAATACAGTGAAAACTATAGGGACATGCCCAGTCGTCGTAAATTAAAATAAACAGGAAAAGGCTATAATGCCCTATATCGCTCACCAAATTAAAATGACAAGCCAGTGGTTAGTAAGGATAGTTTCCGGCCACTACATGAGGCTACACACCAATTATCAAAAGTCTTCGCCTTTTGGTTTCAGTGTCTGTATGCCACGTATTCCTCCGCTACGTTTTACCACCGGAGTTTGATAAGGTAATTAGTTTCATCAAACGCTTCGACAAACCTTTTTCTAAAATGATGTTATGACAGTGCTCCGTCAGACGGTTTGTCGAAGTGTTCTAAGAAGGTAAACTCTCAATTAAACTCTGGTAAAAGACCGAAGGCGGAGCTCCGTGAGCGGCGTAGACTGTGCTATGTTCCATTCAAAATGATGAAGAAATAGTGTTAAGAAAAAGCTATCTTTGTTTAAAGTCTTCATTTGAAGCAAAATAATGCTTTCCATCGTAGCATTTATGACGCAATTCATCACGTGGTATATACACACAATGGGTTTTATAGAAAAAAATTGTTTTACTAAAAAAAATTATATATATAACTTTAAAACAACAAAGGCATGGCCTGCTATGACCCCATGGGCATGTCTAGAACAAAATTGGTAAATGACCACTACGTGAGGCTACTTACCAAATAAGATAGGTTTGGGCCATGCGATTTCAGAGAAGAATGTTTAAAATTTTACTATTTAAGTACATAGAAATCCATGGACCACAGGGTGGGTCCAGCTCTGAGGCTGCATACCAAATAATCTTGGGTCATGCGGTCTCAGAAAAGAATATTAAGTTTGAAAATGTTAATCAGGTACCAATGACGCCGTACTCACAATAGCTCTCATAAGCATGAAAAACTGCCGAAAGGCACAAATCATCTGCTAGATAATGTCTTTACCAATTATTTGAAATAAATAGTATTGATATTTTACGTAAAATCAATGCGACCAAACGTTGTTGAACAATTTAAAATTTGAGAATTATTTAAAATTTGAGAATTTGCATTTAAGCATGACACGAGGATATTATATTAGCAAATATATGCTATAAATCTCGATTTTCCTATCTCACCCGACGATAAACCATAATGATTCTTACCGAATGTGAAGATTTCTCGATAAATCTTGCCGATTATGTTTATCATTTGAAGTGCCTGATTGAGAACTATAAACTAAATGTTATGAAACAGTCAAACTTATTTTGTTTTTTTAGCACTTTGTTGATCTTGACATTTCTTATTCAACCCAGACTGCATCTTTTATTTGAGTTATTAAAATAACTTTTATCTTATTTCGATGAAATTGAGGAACATCGCTTTTGAATCAATATAATTATTTTGACAAACAACGCCTATTTCCAGCACTGTTTCATTTATTGTATGATACATAATGACTTAACAAAGGTTTAAAAACAACATAGTAAAGAGTTTAACTTAATGAATTAAATCTTGCCTTTAGTAAACATTTTACAATATGTCGTGTTTTAATGATGTTTTTTTAATGATTTCATATCTTAATAATCATATTAAATTCATGACCGTCGACCAATATCGAATGACCTTTATATATTAAAAATGAGTTTTTCTGAGCAGTCATAATAATAATATTGATTCAAAATGCTACAGAAACAAAAAGTAGCAAAACGTTTAAACATTTACCCGGTTTAGTGGCACTGGGCAAACGCCAAAGACATAGAAAACAAAATCAAAATCATAAAACGACGTTTATGCTTAAATGTACGTATATGTATGTATATGTTTTAAACATTTTATACATATAAAAACATAGATCTATTCAAATTATTATTTCAGATGAATAATTGTTATATTGAATTAACACAGTACCTTTGCAAATCTCTCCAAAACAATACAGAATGGTCACAATTAAACATTTCAATGGATTCATTTTGTGTCACTTCATGCCACTTATAACTTCATTCAGAAGATGAAAACTGAGTATCGCGAGCTCAGGTAAAACCTAGCATACATTGACCGGTTGTTGTAAACTTCCGTTTTTTTTGAGCACTTTAAATACTAGAGTAGTCACGCAATAAACATTGATAAGACCTCGAGGGTTTAAAGCGAACATTTTATCTGTTTATCTGTTTAGTGTCACTCAAAGTATTATTGCATCATACCTGGATACTTTACTGCTTTTCTATTCATGATACCACTGTATTTTGGTAGCAGTTTAAGGGCCTTCCACAGTGCAGAAGTTAGTTCGAAATTAAAGCATAAAAGTTTCAAAATTTCGATTTAATTTTGTGTTAAGTCACACATTTAGCAAGCATGATATTTATAGATCCGTTGCAACATGTGAAGGATGTAAAGTAGTTCAGCACCTTTTATGAAATAAAGAGTTTACCAGATTTTCAACCCAAAACTCTTACACGTTTTCGGAAGTGTCTTCAAACAAAATTCAATGTTTTTGCACCAAAAGTTTAAGACTACCCATACAGCAATGCCTTGTGCTTACGTAACAAATTGCTGCCTCGTTATTATCAAATGCTGGAATGTCTGTAATTATATTTTTCACTCGTCTGTGTACCTTTTTATCTATTTAAACTTTGTTTATGTTTTTTATGTATTATTTTCCTGCTACAATATGCATTTGACCTGCATTCCCACATATGTTGGGGTGTTTAAATTTATTTATTGCATTTACATTTAAGTTTGTGCATAGCTCTTTCTGTATTCAACACAAGTTAGCTTTTTGTAAATGTTTAATCACATATATTGAAAATTACGATTTGTTTGAACATTGCATTAAACATGACTCATAAACAAGCTGATATCATTCAAGTATGGTTCGTATGTGCATGTATCAGTAGCCACGTGGAATTAAAGCCTAAACGCATTGTTTGATTTAAGTACGTCTTTCATTTTATGATATATGCATGTTGAGCAACTTATAAACTAATCAAAGTGTGCTAAGCACCACTTGTGTGTATTTAAAGAAGATGATATATGTTGATTTAATCACTCAAATGCATTTAGATATTTCTTATCTGTGACTAGTGCATAACAAACAATTATGTCCGACAAATGATCTTTCCCTTTATCTCAAAAGTATGTATGTATATATTCGAATAAATATGTTAAATGGTGGTTCTGGAACAGGTTCATTATTATATAATAATTGGTCATTTGGGTCCTTACTTAATGCGTCTAAACAGGGTTTATTTCTAAGTTTTCGACTACTGGGCTTGTCTCTGTAGTTGTTATTATATCGCTCGGTAACTACTTGAAGTAAATTTATTCGGTGCGGAGATTGTTAACCATATCGAAAATTGAAAACAGAAAACGCTGTATAATAGGTAACACATTTTAATATGAGATGAAATAAAACATATAAAATTATCCAATTTCACTTACTAAGAAACCTTCACTTAACAATATTCTATGGAAACATTTAATAAATAAGGACCTTAAATAATTAAATATTTTATGTGCCTTTAACGTGAATTAACAACTAAGAACAAATCGATTGTATATTTTGGTCGCCAGAGCACCATGACAACAATGCGGATATCATGCCAACAGATCCGCTAAGGCAAATTTATAGATTAAATATATTGGAACAACAACATTTTCGCTCCATACATGTTCTATGCAGGTTACTTTCCAGTGGTGACTCCTTTTTAAAAGATTTATCGTTCTCGATTCAGGTTTTCATACTTCACGATATCACGACTTGTTATCAGAAGTTCAAAATTTCAGTCTCCACGCTTTCCTTATTTATTATTTGTCTAAAAATTAAGTATATGCATAATTCAAAGGCAGAATGGTGTAAAATCGTATACTTTGAATATAAAAAAGGATTTATCGTGTTAGTTAATTAATAAAATTGAATCTACAGGGATAGGCCCTGTACCGGCCCGGAATCCTAAGTTTCAAGGAAGACCGGATTAAGAGGCTGATTTATAAATTACCTTCAGACCATAACATATAGAACGCTTAGACCAGTGTTCCAACGATAGACAGCCCTATTATTTCAATATATTTTCGCGATATCTATTCTTTTGTTACTCATTATTGAAAAAAGTTTTCTGCCTGCTTTTCGCCTGCAGATATTGTTTAAAATGAATGAGGGGATGAAAGGAAGGGTTGTATTATATTTATATATGTCTATAATATATGTTTAAAATGCGTTGAAGGGGAGACTTTATTGAGGGTATATATTGATGATTTTTCTTTATATTATGTAGAAACGTATGTGTAATGTGATGCGAATATTTTAAACAGATCAACATACTTAAATATGTTTCAAAGTTATAATTGTATGAAAGAAGGATGTGTGTAAAATTGAAAACGTCTATGATATTTTCAAAATATAACATGAAAAATTCGCGTTAAAATATATAATGAATTTGTATTATGCAACTTTTTGAAAGAATATAGAAACGTTTAATGTGATCTTCTGATATTTTAGTCAAACTTGAGCTTGGACCATACGTCGTATAACATTAACTGAACCATTACCTTACAGGTAATAGCACCAATCCACCTTTGAGGTATGCATATGTGGAGAAGATCAACCAAACATTTTACGTCAGATTTGAAGGTGACTCGAGAAGCAGGAGAAAGAGCTTGTGCACAGGAGGTAATTACCAGTTAGCATGGATATCAATTTTGTTAATTCTAAATGTTTGGGTAAGTGTGAGTTTGGGCGGGATTGCCTTAACTTCTTTTATCACTACAAGTCAAATAAGGGATAGGGAACTAGTTCCTAATACCTTATTCAAACTAAGGAACGTTTAATAATGCATTCTTTGATCAAATACCCTAGCAGAGGTGATCTACATTGAAGGTTTGCAGAAACGCATTAACTATTCCAGAGGGTTTTAGTGCTTAAAGTGATTTAAAATCGTACAAAAACCCGAATAAGGAATAATCTTCATTATTTTTTCAAAATATCCATGCAACATTGGTTAAACAAAAGTTTGCATAACTTCATTGTCTATTCAAGTGGTTTTAGTGTTCAGAGGCTTTAAAAACGCACCAAAAATGAAACCGAATTAGGAACGGAATTCTGGAACGTCTCAATTTGAAAGCATTCAATTTTCTCATTTTTGACACAATATCGATGTAACATTGGTCTTAACAAATATTGTTCATAAATGCAGTGTCTTAATTAGCGGGATGGAGTGCTTCCAGAACTTGATAACTCACAGTTAATCGAATAAGGAATAAGAAACAGAAAAATGGAAACGTAAAAAATAACTTACCCGTTTAAACTCTTTTTGATAAAATAACTATGCAGGAGTGGTCTACATAAAACACTATACATACACGCATAGTTCATTCAATTCAGTTTTTATTCGTAATTTGCATAAAATCTGCATGAAACTCCATTTTGGGAACATAAATCTTTTTTAAAATTCAAATGACCCGGCTTATCCCTTTTGACAAAATAACTTTGCAAAAGTGGTTCACATAAAAAGTTTGCAAAAATGCATTGTCTATTTAATTGTTATTTAAGTGCTTAAAGTGCTTTAACATATATTAATTTAAAGAATTGGAAACTAATGAATGCCTGGATAGTTAACATTGAAGCAGGTATTTATCCTGTTTAAACTGTTCACAAATATGTTAACTGCCTCACCAGAAGATATAGAGACATGTGAACAAGAAAAACGAAATTGAAATGGCTGCATAAAACAGAAAACAAGGCATAACATATCATAAAATACTTTAAAGTAATAATTTTACGATGAATCGTTCTGCCATTGATTAATTTTGTTGCCATTGTTAGTGTTTCTGTTTGTAGTTTGATTGAAATGCGTTGATTTAGGTTTTAATAAAGTTTGCACATGAATTACAAAGCATTTGAAATAACCAATGTAGAAATGCTAGATTTTAATTATTATTATAATTATACTGATGATGAATGTTTTGAATGGTGAAAATATCAAATCATCATGTGTCTTTGTTATTCGATGTAGTTGATATAGTTGCAGAATGGTGTAAAACTAGCAATTACACTGTCGAGATGCATTTGAGACAGATATGTTGCTCAAATGTGCTTACTTCCAAAACATAATATTATATATATATATATATATATATATATATATATATATATATATATATATATATCACATAAATCAGGACAATACCGCATATTCACAGTGCCATTGCCGTCAACCACTTATGGCAATACAACATACACACAACAAACGGAAGAGCCAACATTGAATACAACGCCAATATCGCTTCCGTAACCTGAAGGAAAAACAGCATCTCTAGACAAGGACGAAGGGGGTATATTTAATGATAACTATTCTAGACGGTTAGATCACAAGTAGTTCTTCATAGGTTATGTAATTGAACTTTGGCAGCTGTTGTGTCTAAATACAAGATTTCTGTCACGAAAATTTGAATGATATAAATTCTGACTTCAAGCCTAAAAAAGAACAAGGAATAAAACAGAAACAAAAGAAATGCGTTTTGAAAAAATCAATAAAACAATCATGAAATGAATCTAAACATTGGTTATATATAGTCAAATAGTCATCCTTTCTATGGCGACTGAGATTTTATAAACATAAATCATTGTCAAGTTTCGAGCAATATTTCGTTTCCAATGTTGATTATAAGTTAATCATTAAACCGTTTATGGTACAATGACTTTGTTTATTTCCAGTATGTGTTTGGTAAATCTTAGTGTGGTTCAAAATATCAGTTGAATTCGCAAATAAAATAACAGTTATATTATAATTACAGGGTTATCCACTGGAAACGTGGTCGGTGTGGTTATTGCTGTGACATTGCTTATTGTTGGAGTACTTGCAGTTTTGATTAAGAGAAGGTAAGTCATGTAATAGTAATGTCTTATTATATTATGATGTCCGGGTTACACTCCTCTTATTTATATCTGTTATTAATTATTAGTTAACACTAATATGAACATTTACCCCTTTGGAAACTTTTTATATTCAAAAGTGTATCTTATGTTTACCTTTACGTTTTTTGCTCAAGCAACGTGAAAGGTTCATTTGAAACATTATTGACTGTCATCACAGCGACAACGACTTAACGTTTCAAAAGAAACTGGTGAAATACACTTTTTGGTTCGTTTCTTAAGTACATGTATCATTCAAAAAGTTTAAACCACTTACCGTTAGCATATTCAAGCAATGGTATTTTGATTGAAGCTTAAATATAGATTTTCTCCCACCTCAGCTAATTAGATCCAATAATTTAACCAAGCTTGAAATTCTTATCTTGCCCACGGGCGAAGATAAAATGCTCGTATGGAACTCCTTTTTAATGGTCACCACATTGTAATTACATACCTTGTTGACGACTGTCGTCTGTAGCATCATGGACACCTTTTCTTGTGGCAATATTTAGAACGCTAATTAATTATTTCCCGCTTCAACTGTCACCATAAAACAGTTTGCACGCACCTTTCAAGAAATAATGCTTCAATCTCCTTAGAACTATTTGAAGACCGCTTTGACTATAAACACAATGTGTATCACTGCGCGCATATCCATGACAACCACGGAGTATGGCATATCCATACGCAATTATTTTCACTAAGCACGAAAGAGTTCCAGCAAAAATACATTTTTACTTAATTTGTTTAACTGAGGTGGGAGAAAAGCATCTACCATAGCCGCTCGTGTAAGATAGGTTCAACCCGACCCCCGCGCAGGGTGTTATGCGGAAACTCGGTAAACCTCGTTTCTGCAAAACACTTTACGCTCGGGTCGGAATGAACCTATCTTAAACTCTTGGCCAGGGAAGATACTTATTATCCTTTTCATATCCATCAAGTTACTGCCTGTTGTAAAAGTCTTGCATACATTCTCATAAAAAATCTTTACAATCTTAAAAAGAGACACATGCTTGAGCTCGATTTGCAGGAATTAATAATGCACAGACAGACTATCATTTAACTTAAGTTTAAGTTACATGCGTATGAAACAGTACAGTACTGATATTTCTTTAAGGCACATGTCCAGGACTTGCTTTATAACGCCGCGACAGCAAAGACTACACGACAGCCAGCCACAGTGTCCACTGCTATAGATAATCAACAACGAGTTGAATATGTTAACACAGCAGAAAATGAAGGGCACAGAAATAGTGAAAAGAATCCGGAGGCTATTACTTACGAAAAACTTAACATGACTAAGGGTGTTGACAACTATCTCTCACTTAAAGAAATAAATGCAGTCCAGCACGACTATCAAAACACATGACAGCACATATGAACATAGTAAGAAAATATTTATTTTTGTAGGTGTATGCTTCCATATGAAATGCATTTATTTATTAGTTAAATTCATATCATAACGAAACACATGTATATACATGATGTGTCACAATACCATTTATTTTCATGATTTAACATAAGTATGCATATATTTATCAATTATTAACTTTAACCGTTTCTAAACTGGTTTTATACAATAAATAAAATACAAAGAACGCAAAGCTTGTCCCATGAGTTTTCATTGTTTCATTAATAAACATATAAGAATATCATTTTTGTTAAAGTTGAAATTGCATGTCAATAAATTTCACCAAGTATTCACAGAAAGCAACATTTTCACGATTGATTAAACGAAGACGGGATTTTCTGATAATGTTATCTTCTTTTTTTCTGGTTTGAACTGAAATGTTCACATTAAGCTCCCCGAGGTATTTTAGACGCAACCTCACTGAACGTTTATTAAAACACTGACGAGTAAGACTGAGGAACATTTCTTTTTTATTCATATCATGTTACGTAAGAAACACTTTGAGTGGATCACCGTTCCGATTGTTTACTCTTCAGTCTTACATTTCTAAAAGCGTTTTTAAACTACATCTTTCATTCTTTAATCTACTCAAAAAGTTGAGCTTTAAACTTATTATCAAACTAACATTTAAAGTTGTTAATTAAACCACAGACATATAAACCATGGATTGGAAACTTGCTTCTATTTTTAAATAAACGTTTTGAACTAACGTAAGCACTGCGAGATTGTCCGGGATCACATCGTTGTGAAAAAATGTGCTACATTCATCCGCTGCAATCTTCGTATCTACTGCTGTAACCAAAATGACAAATTCAATGGCTTTTTCTTCAAGCCCAAGGCTTTTCAAATAACGTTCAAGACGTTAATAGAACGATTTTTTTCATGATTATAAATTGTTGCATTGGGGTGATAATTTGATTATATCATATAGATGAAGGCTGTTCCAGTGTCCTTCAACATGGGTTCTTTTCGGCATTTTATTAGTTTTTTATGCGATTGGAAAACACTGCGGGTCGCTTTAATGTGAATAATATACCAAAATTCCTTTAATGTTTCCTGTTTATGATCTTTGATGTTTAATTCATTATCAACAATTTTGCATTTAAATTATATGTAGCAGTTAGTTAATATGTCCGGGCTATTAATAAGAGACTAAAAATATACATCCTTAGCATCGTTTGCATACATATCAGAAAATATAAGGTAATTCCACCCCTTGTCGTTTATGCGGTTTCGATATCTGTGTGAATTTTAAGTAAATTCCTGGGATAAGTCATTTTTTTTCTATTTTAAATAGCTGTCTGGTCAAATGATACACGTAGTACCTTGATAACGTCAAAAATACATTTCTAATCAGCTTATATCACTTATTCATATCGATATGCAAATTATATGAAATAGACATAAGTAAGGAAGTTACCTGTTTTTTTTATATTTCTGAATGATTTCTCTCGAGCCCTTTATGAGGCGATAGCAAAGGAAATCGCAAAAAGGAATACGCTACTCTATTATGGTTGATTTCCGAAATGATGTCAAAACATAGGTAATTATTATAGATCGCAAAAACAGTGTGTGTATACCACGTGATAAATTACGTCATATATGCTATGTCGGATTGCAACATTTTACTTGAAATGAAGACTTAAATCAAAGATTACTTTAACTACACCATTTCAAATGAAACAATGGGCAGTCTATGCCGCTTGAAGAGCCCCGGATTCGTTTTATTACCGGAGTTTTATAAGGTGATTAGTTTCATCAAACGCTTCGACAAACATGTTTCTGAAATAATGGTTTGACAATGCTCCGTCAGATGGCCGTATTGAGAAAAGGTTTTTCGAAGTGTTTTAAGAAACTAAACTCTCAATCAAACTCTGGTAAAGACCGAAGGTGGGGCTTGGTTAGCGGCGTAGACTTCGTTATGTTTAATTTAAAATGGTGAAGAAATAGGAAAGTTTTTTTCGTTTTAAGTTTTCATTGGAAGCAAAACATTGCATTCCGACTTTAATTTATCACGTGGTATACACAAACTGATGAAATGGCGGACTTCACAATACCCCGAAGCGACATTAGTTCTATAAGAAAGCGCCTAAGCAGATATGGACGGTTCCGGGTAAGGACCAACCAAAACAAAGCTGTGCTTGACATCGATACAAACCCAACTACAAAAGCCTCTATGCGGCCAGAGTTTATCTCTCTATTGTCGGGCTTGAATTTTATTTAGACTCACTCACACATTTTGTTACACATTCTTTGAAATAGTTTGTACTAAAGTCAATGGCATATTGAATTGGATTAGGAAAATGAATATATCCCTGTAAATTCACTTCGGCGTAAGATTATGTCGGTTGATAACTTATTGGTACTGAATAGCTACGAGATTATTTAATTTTATACCAAAGGCATTATTGAACAAATAAATGTTCACTAGATATGTTGCCTTTCCCAGCGTTTCGCTTGCTTCGGCTTTATGTCCTATACATAGGGATATAGTTTACATTTCATCATTTTATTTTTGTTAAAGTTATTTTGTTAACAGAAATATTAATAAGGCAGGGTCGGGTTTAAGTATTTCCTTCTAGCCCTGCAGGACCGTCAGGGATTGTGTTTTCGACATTTTGCCTTTTTGTGTCAAGGTTTGGGTAGTACTGGTGGTTGAAGTTAACCGTCACGTGTCTTGGTTAACGCTAGAGGTTCTAGCCCCGGAACAATTTGCCTACATTGGGAGCTAGTAATGTTAGCCCTGGAATATCAGTATATAGGGCTACTGTAAATATGCCAGACACTTTATGAGTTTTATTAACAATAATCTAGCCAACTAGTTGACTTCCGACGGGAGTTTACGTCACTTAGCGGCCATACCAGCCACAACTCACTTGTTATAGATAAGTATAAAAGCAAGAAATTTAAGGCTTTTGTTGTTTTATTTCGCATGATAAAAATAATAACAAGGTTCATCTCAAAAGATTCACTTTCCTTTCCAGTTCCAATGCATTTATTTGCAGATGTTTTCAATGAGATCATTGTCATGGTGTTAGGTGAAAATAGATACAATCAATGCATATACCGTATTCTGAGAAATTAAACATATGTCATCATACACTGAAGAAATCAAAACACAATTTCTTTCAGAATTGGTTATGAAATGGGATTTGTCTCATTTTTCATTTTTATATGCTTTAAACTAAGCTGCCCAGGGACCGTGTTCAATATCGTTCTAATAAGCCTCTGTAATCCCATTCAGTCCATTGGCCAGTTATTTTTACAGTCAAATCAAAACACTTGGATTATAATCGTAAAACAAAGTGAAGCTCTAAGCTGGTTGTTGACGACAGCCCCACCGTTAACAATTGATATGAAGAATAAGCTTCTGATTACAATTTTGTAAAGATTTGGAAATTTAACTTGTTTGAGCTCGGGAACACATTGAAAACCCTGACAAATAGAGATTATTCACAAGGCCGAGCAGGTTTACGTGTTTTAGCTCTCAATCAAAATGACGCCAGTACTTACGTGAAAAACTAAGTCTGCCGGTCCGAATACGAGAGGTTCATTCAATCGACTATACAAATTGTCAGTGGTGGATGTTTGATCGTACACTCAAACATTTATCCATTCAAGAATAAACTCCGGAATAAAGCCTTGTTTACGTCGGAAAAATAAGCGTGTTATGTGTAAAACTTATCATGAACTGAATATTTGCGGCTTTGATCTGTACATAATATGTAAACTTAAATTAAAATGTTAACGTATTGTTTTACATATCTGAAACAGGTCTTCTGAGACAACATTTCTTCGTCAGAGAAAATGACACTATGGCGGCTCGAATGCATCACAGACATACCATTATGAATCGGATTATATTTCTAAACGATCAAATTTGTATGCTACCATTTTCCTTTAGCACTTTCAGTTCTTTGATTTGTGTATAGGATGTTACAAATATTACAATGTAAATATCAATGGAGAGTTTAATACAATATTTAAGAAGTTTAGGCCACGAGTAAAACCAACCATAGTTCTTCCAAAAACATCACATCAAATACCCAGTATTTTTTAAGTAAACATAATATGTATAATATCGAATATTATATTGTTGAAGTGGAAATCATAATGGACTAGAAATTCAGTTATATTCAATAAATGTATTTGATAATGCAATTTACTGTGTTCTTCACTAGGCACGTCCTATTTATTTTAAACTTATCAATTTATTTAAATGAGATGCAATAAATGCATGCTTTTATTGCCAATGAATAAAATGCATAATAATTATGAATGGATCTTATGTCTACACTACAATGTGATAGCTTAACTGCGATCATGTTACGCTATACCCCAATGTTTACGACACACTTAAGCGTTACGGGTTAAGAAAAGCGATTCATATTAAAACTATCATCTGATAAGTCGGGATTATATTTGATTTTGGCGAAAGTTTAAGGTTTGTTCGAGCTTAAATTATATCTTTTGAAAATGCAATTAATTCCATGTTTTAAAAAGTGTCGAACTTTTGCTAAGAACGTCACTTTTTCTTCATTTTTTGACAATTTGACAAATATTAATAATGTGTTTTCGCTTAATTATAATGATGAAGTGAGTAAGTTTCTGTTTAATAAAAAAATATACTAGAATAATAATTCAATATTAAACTTACATTGACAAAATGTGATATACTAGCATGTCTATTTTCTTTCTTTCTTTTTCTTTTCTTTGAATTAATGGAAAACTGTTTGTTCACCGTTTAAAGCGATGCAGTATGAAATTTTTATGCCTGTATACATGTTACTTTGCACGTTTTGTATATGTTTTTGTACTTCCTGTTTGAATAAAAAAATGTCCATGAAAGAAAGAGAAGAAAGTCAAATAATTAATTTTCATCACATCCTTCGCCTTCATGTTATGAACTTATTTACTTCCTGTACTATTTTATAGGGTTTGAAATTGAAACGAACTTACTTGTAAGTTGAAAAATATTAGTTTGTTCCCTATTCCTTAGAAATTTCACTAATATCCATTGAAGGTACAAGGGGACGAAATGCGTATACTTAACTTGACGTTGATCGTTTTCGGACTTCCTACGTTAATTCATGGTAAATACATTTTCATTTAAATATTTTAAACCTCAATTGATGTAATAGTATATATGTTTTGCACTTTATCAACATGCAATGACATGATCGACACCATGTATGTCAAAAGGACATCACAGGCAGTCGCGGTTAGAGTGATAGCTTTTATAATCTTAGCCGATATTTATTTTCATGAATTGGATAGAATGTTAAGAGCTCATAAAATTTAGATTTTAAAAATAACAAATACAGCATTAAAAGTGAAAAGTGACAAGTATTTTAACACAATTAAATCTGTTTATGCTTATATAGGTTAACTTGATGTAAAACAAAGCTGGCGAATTAAACGCCTCATATCACGCTGACTCGGCATTAACTGTAATTAGTCATTCTCTGTGCACTGCATCATTTTTAAACTTCTAAAGTCTCATATGTTATGAACACTGCAAACAAAATATTTAAATTGAAAGGGTTGAAAGCCGTTTTTGATGCGCATGCGATCTGTCTTTTGTTTTCGTAATTTCTTTGTGATGTTTATACGTGTGAGTATCTTTTCTTTTTTTGGGCCCTTGCCCTGGCCTCTAAACAGGATTTATTTTAAATCTTTCTCATACCGGATATGTCTTTGTATCTTTCATTGCATTATTGTAAAATACAAAAAGTAGTTTCGGTCCTTTGATTAGGTGATTGATATGCCTGACAACGCATCGATTGTCAATTTTAAACTAGTAAAGAATTATCACTTAGCTTTTACAACATTCCATATACATGTTAAACTTAGCTGCAGCAAACAGTATGCAATTTCAATTATTTTTGTTTATCCAAGTTTGATATTGAATTTGTACAATTCAAATCAAGCAACGTCATATGTCGGATGTCAAATGTGCAACATAAAGATAAACTTTAGCTTTACGTATATGTTTTCACCAGATAAAAAAACAGTTTTGATAAGTATATATCAAGAGTTACGACAAAATAGGTACAACAAAGTTACAATACACCTATCCGATGTCATATCAGGCATGCTCATTTACCAGGAACTGCTGAACAAGACCTCAAGAAACTCGAGGAGGATTTCTGGTCATGGCGCATGCGCAACAACCCTTCAACGTCTACGTTCCAGGGACTTGGCAAATACGATGATCTTATGGAATCCTACAATATAACAACGTTCGAAACAAGACGAGTACGTTCATATTTCAGTCAGGATTTAAGTATAACTTATATGCAGCCAATTGAAAAACAAGTTATCCACCAGTTATGTGTTTGGTTAGTTTGCAGATTTAAGTGATCTGATAGGTTAGTATTTTTATTGGATTAATATCGACCAACCAATTCACATTTGTTAACATGTAAGTAACATTTACACTTTTGGAGTGCTTCCTTAGATGAAAATAAATTGTCAATTGCAATCATATTCCGATTTACATGTTAACTTGTGTAAGAAGACCTCTGATAGTACAACACGACATGTGCTTGGTAAATGACGTTTTATCTCAGTAGAATGTATATGACATCGATTAAACAAGAGACGTCATTGGCACTGCTGCTGTTCAAACAAGCGAATTTATACTACGTTAGATTGACTTTAAAACGTTATAGTCAGCGTAGAGTGGCGCTATCATAGAGAAAAATCGCATTTACTGATTGTTTATCTGTTTATTAAAACATTTGGACAGTGCTCGAATAATCACGAAGTATTTCTCTGACGATGAACTGACCAAATGGTTTTTATATACCGATGAGCCACAATTTTAATATTTATTGAATCCTTGAATAAAACGGCGTGTAATTTGCATATTGAACCATCCTTGAATTATCAATTGATCACTCAAGCTTACACATAAAAGCAACTTAAACAAAATGCATTGCACTCTTCCGTATACTAAACTTACTTGTACTATTATCCATATATTCAAATATTACATTTCGGTAGTGAACGTATCTATAACATATTCAATAAACAATACAAAAGGATAATGTATATTGATATAAACAAATAGGTACGCTTTAAGAGATAAAAAGGTTGTTAACTAAACATGAATCTGAATAAAGAACATATCAGAATTTAAGATTTCTTTTCAGATTGATACCGAAGCTTTTCGAAATCGACTTTTGCTTATCTCACGAGTCGATCTTGACCCTAGTGGCAAGGTAAACTATGACATCTTAAATGACACCCTTGAAACATTTCTGGAGGGAAACAAGTGGGCAGAGTGAGTTATGATCCATTGTAAACCTTATATTATCTGTTCATTTATGATCACATTGACATACTTCTTATCGGAAGATATACGGTCACCCAATTGTTTAATATTGCAATAAATATTTGGTCGTACATGGTTAGAGTTGCTCGAGTAGATACATTTCTTTTCCTGATATTTTATGAGGTAGAACTTAAATATATTTGAATGGGTGTTGCAATGAGCATGTATAGTTACTGTACAATAATCTTATGTTACACATTAGTTTAATGACAATAAGACTGTAGACTATGTACGACTCTTGATATATATTTTTTTCTAAATGCCCCTAAATGCGCATCCGATGCAGGGGCTGCGGGGTTCGGCTGAGGCATTTATAAATTTATTAGAAATATTATTTATTAAAGTATTTATAAAAGAAATACGTATAACAGCCTATTGGATATGTTATGTTTTTCAAAACGTGTTCATTTTTTTTTAAATTTGTTTGTTGGAATATAATTGTTAAATGTCATACAGCAACTGTGGAACATAGTTCTATAATTGCAAGCTTAGAACCGTTCACATAACCTTGCTTTTCCTACGCACTTCGAAAAAAAGAGAAATATTTCTGTCATAATTTCTAATACTTGACCGGATCGAGTATTTCAACTTCAAGTTTGCCATTGTTTCAAGTGATTCGTTCATGTGAGATATCACAAAAATAAAGTTCGAT